>NC_092051.1:47755942-47977839 GCF_003086295.3 Arachis hypogaea
GTTCAGTGATTACAGATTTGCGTGGTGTTACTGTGGCATATACCAAGAGGAGATTTATGAATATGTTGAAGGATGGTGTCAGTATTGTGAAGGAGATGGAGCAATGACTGCAGGCAAGCTTATTGCTGAAGAGCACAAAAGCAGATGGAAGACAAACCCATGAAGTTCAGCAAAAGTAGATGAGTATGCAAGAGGCATGATCAGTGCTTCCGGATCAACCTTTTGAGGAGCTTGGCTGTACTACATGGCCCTGTGGATGGTATAATATTGAAGACATGGTTACAATTTTTGAAAGTCAAAGCCATGCCAGCTCGGGTCCAGTTTTGATTCACATAGTGACAGAGAAAGGGAAGGGATACCCTCCTGCTGAAGCCGCAGCTGATAAGATGCATGGTGAGACTAGAGAGTCTATTTATTATCCCAGCAAAATTATGATTAGCAATTTTCTAATTCTCCAAGTTGCTAATAGTTCTCTAATCACCCTTCAGGTGTTGTCAAGTTGATCCGAAACAGGCCACCAGTTCAAGACAAAAGCATCTACACTATCATATACTCAGTACTTTGCTGAATCCTTGATAAAAGAAGCTGAAGTAGACAACAAGATGTAGCCATTCACGCCGCGATGGGTGGTGGAACTGGCCTAAACTATTCCAGAAAAGGTTTCCAGACCAATGCTTCGATGTTGGGATCGCCGAACAACATGCTGTTACGTTTGCTGCAGGGCTAGCCATGAGGGCCTCAAGCCATTTTTGTGCTACTATCTTCTTTCCTTCAGCGTGGATACGATCAGGTAAGGAATAAATAACATTAGGCCAAATTGGTTTATGTCCACTATAGAGGTAGCTAAGTAGTTATGTCATAATTCACAAAACAATCTAAACAATTGTGGTCCAAATTGGGTTTGTAGGTGGTCCATATGTAGATCTTCAGAAGTTACCAGTCCGATTCGCTATGGATAGAGCTGGTTTAGTTGGTGCTGATGGACCTACCCATTGTGGAGCATTTGACATCACCTACATGGCTTGCTTGCCTAACATGGTGGTCATGGCTCCATCAGATGAGGCTGAACTGATGCACATGTTGCAACCGCTGCAGCCATAGATGACAGACAAGCTGCTTTAGGTTCCCAAGGGGGAATGGAATTGGAGCCGTTTTGCCTCTCAATAACAAAGGAACGCACTTGAGGTTAGCATTAATTTCCAAACATAATGTTGTATTGTATTTGGTTAAGCCAACCAAAATTGAAGTTTTGGTGATGTACTTTATGTAGATTGGAAAGGGTAGAGTTCTGACAGAAGGTAGCAGAGTTGCAATCTTGGGATATGGTTCTATAGTTGAGGAATGCAGGGTCATACATAGAGAGACTGAAGCTGAATCAAGAAAGAGAGAAATTGGCAAGAAAGGTTATGGAAAAAATGTCTGTGGAACAATTATCTAATTATTATCATTCTACAACCAATGGGCCAAATTTGAAATTGAGATTCCAATGAGTGTGTACCCATGATTTTGTAATTCTACAACAATTATCTAATCTTTTGGAAATTAAGATTCACGATCTTGAAATTGTCAATGAAAATGAGTGTGTACCCATGATTTTGTTGACCATGGTTGGTGTAAATGTATTAAGTTAGGTGTGTGCTTTTAAATCTAAATTAGGTGATGTGCTCTTTTATTAAATTGGTGGTTTCAATTTTATTTTAAAAAGTATAAAATTATCATCATAATTAGGTATAAACGACGGTTTAGAAACTCCCTTTTAAATGAAAACAATGCCATTATACGTTGGTAAAAACGGCGGTTAACAACTGCCTTTTTAAACGAAAATGATGCCATTATAACCTGGTAAAAATGGCAGTTAGAAACTGCCATTTTAAACATAAAAGATGCCATTATAACCTGGTAAAAATGGCGGTTATAATGGTAAAAACGGCGGTTAAAAACCGCCATTTTAAACAGAAATGATGCCACAACATCCTGGTAAAAACGGCGGTTATAGCCGCCATTTTTAAAACAATTCAAAAACTGCCATTTTATCCGGAAATAATGGCGGTTACAAACCGCCATTTTAACCCTAAAAAAAACCGCCGTATTATCCACTGGTTATTACGGCGGTTTTCTGAAACCGCCGTAATAACCAAAATGGCGCCCAGAATAATGGCGTTTCTTGGAGGCGCCAGTTTTGGTCATAATGGCGGTTCTAACCGCCGTAATTCCCCAAAATAACCGCCGTTTAACCCTGTTTTTTTGTAGTGGTAGGGCACTCATCCCTCGAATTATTCTCTTGAGCATGGATTTTCTCTGGTTGCAAGGTGGTAGGGCACTAACCCACGGAATCATGCGGCATCCAGAGGAAGGTGGTAGGGCACTCTCCCTCAGAACATTTCCCTCTAAAAGGAGAAGGTGGTAGGGGCACTTATCCCTCGGAATTGTTCTTCCTAAGTATGCGCAACAGAGAGACTAATCCGGGTGTTGCCGTCCGGAGTTTGTGTCGGTTTGGCACTATATCCGACATGTAATATCACAGCTAATAGGACAGACATTCATCATAATGCATCTTCTTTATGCTTGCTTGCTTTGGTTACTTGAGTTTGCCTAATTGTATAACATGCCTACTTGCTTCTTGAATTACTTGTTATATATCTGAATACTACCTATGTTTTCCTTGCTTGTATTATCTGTGTTTGTCTGGTGCTGAGGAGGTTAGGTAGGCGGTGGCGATGGGATCGCACGGAGGGTAGGTTGGTGAAGGCTGTGGGACAGCGGTGATTAGTATTAGTTAGAATTTCCCTAAGTTTAGATAACCCTGTTTACGGTTTAAGTTCTTTATTTATTTATTTTCTTTCTAAGCTTGAATATCTGTATGCGATGTGAAGTTCTAGGATTGCCTTGGGCGATCTGGAGCCTTATATCTTACATTATTGGGCACTATTACCATACTGAGAACCTCCGGTTCTCATTCCATACTTTGTTGTTGTTTTTCATATGCAGGTCGTAATTCACCTCGGTGAAATTGCGGACATGGTGGCAGAGCGGAGTATGGTTTCTTCTTGGTTTATTTCTATTTTATTTTGTTGTAGACTTTCTCTCACCCTTTTTGTTTTAGACTTCATGGCCTTAGAGGCTTACTTGAAAGATAAGTTGTATAAGCTGTTTTAACTCCAAAACTTTGTATTTTTCTATTTGTAACTAGTCGGCTTAAACTCTGCAAGCTGCGGCTAGTTCCCTATGATTATTAAACTCTTATATCTATATATGTTTATTCTCTTGCATCTATACTTGTGTCTTGTGCGTTAGCTTCGTGTGAACGTTTCGCGCTTTTGTAATTCTATTTTGAGCTTAATCCTTCATCGGACTTCTAAAATATATTATTCCTTCTATATAAATATATATAAGCCTTAGAATGCCGTAACCTTTGATTAATCTTTGCTTTACAGCTAGAGGTAAGGCTTAGGGTAATTAGGGTGTTACATCCTCCGATAACATTTTTGTCATAGATGCAACTGGCAATAATGTCAACCAGTCTCTATAATGTGTATGTGTTTGCACTTAGCGACACCATTTTGTTGGTGCTCATACGAGCAGGGAACACCTCCACATAATACATATACCCTGCACAGACTTAGCCAGACCAATATATTCTTTAGCATTATCACTTTGCACACATTTAATCTTAGTTCCAAGTTGCAACTCAGCCATAAATTAAAAATTTTTAAATGCAGATCTGATTTGAGACTTAGAGGAAAGTAGATAAATCCAAATGAAACTTGAGAAAGCATTAATAAAATAGACATAGTATTTGTAATTATTAACTGAGGAAACCAGGGTAGGTCTCCAAACATCTGTAAAGATCAATTCCTAAAAGTTTTGTGAAAAGGAAATTAGACCTAGGAAAAGGAAGTTGATGTGCCTTTCCTATACAATAAGATTGACACACAAAATTTATTGAGTTCAAAGGAATATTATACAAGTTAAGAACTTGACTAACTACCGAAACTGATGGATGCTAAGATGAGCATGCCACAACAAGTAGTCTTTATTTCCTGACATAGGTACTGAAACTAGTAATGCAGCAGCAACATCATCTTTTGATTTTGGACAGAATCCAAAGAATTTGTACAATCCTTTATCAACTGTTCCTTAGAGTATGACCTCCTTTGAAATCTTGAATTTGATAACAAAATGATCATCATGAAATTCAAAAAATACTCTATTATCTTTGGCAAACTAATAAACACTTAACATATTCTTTGAAATTGTGGAACTAGCAATAATTTGTTAAACGAGAATTATTTTCTATTCAGATCTGAAATGAAAATTGAACTTCCAACATGACTAATTTGAAAACTTGAACAATTTCCGATGGTGACTCTTTTTGATCCAACGTATTCAGTCTTTTCTCCAAAATTGTGAGCATTGATAGTCATGTGGTGCATGGCTCCTGAATATGGAAACCAATCTGGATCTTGCAGTGTTGTTGAAGTAGCAAATTTAGCCTCATTTCGAACCAAGGCATTTGTGTATGACAAATTTTCTCTAGGACTGTGTGAACTTGAAGAAGCTTCAACTCTTCCATTTTCATAGCCATTATCATACCTGTACCAACAATTGAGAGTTGTGTGCCCAAGTTTGTTGCAAACTTGGCATTGCGACGGTCTAGGACACCTCTTCCATAGTTTTGAAATTGACTTCCATAGTTCTGAATTGGGACTACATCATTCTTCCTCCTCTCATAAATCTTGCACCACCTCTGCCACGATAGACACCTCTCCCTCCACAGAAACCACCTTCGAGGATAAGAAGTTTGATTGAGCGCGAGCCAAGTGTGCTTGCATAAGATTATCTAGTTTTTTGTACTTTTCTAACAACTCCTCATGTGCCATCAGTAAAGCTTCTAATTCTCCTATGGTCATAGGCATGGATCTTGCAGTGATTATTGTAATAAAAGAGGTATACTTCTCAAACAAATCGTTCAACACAACTTCAACAAGATCAACATCACTAATTGCAGCTCCAACACACACTAATGAATTAACTACTTCTTAATTCAAGCAAATAATCTGAATAGAACCTTCCTTCTTTATATTGACTAACTTGTTCTTTAATGGCCTAACTTTGCTGTAATTTGAGATGCGAAGAATATTTCTAAACCTGCACTAGATTTTGTACGAGAAGACATAACCGACCTTTCTTGTCGTCAACCACTTGCTCATTGACGCTAGTCACCAAGTCTTTAATAACGCATCCTGCTTCTTCCACTTCGAATACGCTGGATTCATCACATTGGCAGCTTCATCTTCGTTGGAGAGAAACTTTACTGGAATTGATTGTCCTGTGAGGTGGTCAAGCATCTCGTACCCTTCAATCATGAATTCTACTTGATCCTTCCATGGTAGATAGTTATCCTCATCCAATTTCATGTCTATTGGAGTAGAAAAGCTTGCCCTACTTATACTAGATACATTGTGTGGAAGCCTGGGAGAGAGAAAGCTCTGATACCATATAAGTATCAGGCCAGAGAAGAGAATAGAAAAAGAGTAAAGTTCTGAAAGAGTAATGAAAGTGTGAAGAATGATTGGTAACCATCTAAAAACTGAATTAATTACATATGCATCTCACTATATATAGTTAAGTGAATGCTGACTAGGACAGTAATAACTCACTAACAAACTATTAATAACCTAACAATAAGCTAACTCCTTTTGTATTTAATTATATAAGCTGGTTAATTATAATATTTGATAGAATGTGTTTAACTATTTATAATGTATGTTGCTTCATATCGGATGCTACTATGACATTGTAAACATTGCTCCTACTCCTAACTTAGTAACTCCTTTCTATTTATAGGATTTGTTTATGATAAAAAAAAAGTATAAATAGATTCTTTAAGGACTAAGAAAAATATACTATTTTTGTGGCGATGATGATTTTTTATACTAGTTTTCAATATTACATACATGCCCTTTGAATTAGTAAAATTATAATGAATGAAATAGAAGATAATCCTAGAATTTTTACGATATAAATTTAGTGAGAAAAAAGTAGAATTATTTGTGATAAACATGTATTTAGTAAGATTAATTTATTATATATATATGAAAGTAAATATTAAAATTAAGTAAAAAAAATAATTAGTTATTTCTTTATTTTTTATATTGATAAAAGAAAAGAAAATTAGTATTAATTTTATTTGTTTTGTTTTGTTTTATTAATAGTAAAAAATATAATAATACTACATAGTCAATAAATATTATTATTAGGGTTAGTATTTAACCAGTAATAATTACATGCATATTCATAAGAGTTTATACATAGAGATATAATTTTCACATATATTTTACCAGAATTTGTATATATGAATTAATACAAATTACACTTACATTTACTAGAATTTGAACATAAATTAAAAAAATTTATTTTTAAAGATGATTTAATATTTATGTTGATTAAATACTGACTAAAATTGTTAAAATTCAATTTTTTTTTAACAAAATTATTAGCAAAAGCAAATATCAAATTCGAAACCCTTTTTTACAACTGTGTAATTTGTATATATTCAAACTGATTAGTTGATAAATATTAGTATCTACATATATCATGAGTAATATAAATATTTAAAATACAATGATATTATTTAATTACTCTAATTATTATTCATATAATACTATTAGTTAAGTAAATATAGTCAAGTCTTTAATTATTTTTAATATATTTAAACAATTTAATTTTGATACACTAACAGTAAAGTAATTTTATATATCAACAAAAATAACTTTTTTTTTTAATATTAACCGTACGAATAGTTATCCAAAAGAATAAATATGATTGTACAACACGATGAGTGTATCAAAATTAAATTCTATTTAAAATAAAAAAAAAATTCAACCTTTGTTTAATTTTAAATTAATACGGTAATTAAGAACAAAGAGGTTGTACATATATAGATCACGGTCTAGTTACTTTTTTTTTTCAAAGTTAGAAGTGAGACTTGAATTTGAAATTTCTAAATGAGGATGGAGAAACTATGTCATTTGAGTTATAGCTTGATGGCCACGGTCTAACTACTTTTAATCCTTCTAAAATTAATAAAAAAATATATTAATCAAACTTACACTCTTAATATAAAATCTATATTTTCATAAAAATATATATACGTATGATAAATAAATATCTAAATTTAAAATTTCTCTCTTTACATACAAATACTAGTTTTATCAATTAGTTTTCTAATAATAAAAGATAGTTGTAATAGTTAATTTAGTTAATTTAGTTGTACTCGTTATTTTAGTTTTGTTAATAATAAGTATTTTTAAAAAATTTAAAAGTTTTTTATTGGATCAATAATTACAGTTAAAATAACGAGTATACTAACTTTTTTATTCACATTAACGAGTATACTAACTTTTTTATTCAATTATGTGAATTTAATGGATTTTTTTTAAACAAAATTAATTGACATATTAGAAGGACTACATTTAAAATTTAAATACATTTATGATTAACTATGATGTTTTAAAATTGAATAAAGTTCTACATCCAAGTCATAATTCTAATCAAATCTAAGTAAGTATTTTAAATTTACGTGCGTATGTTTTACTGCCATCGCTTCTTCTTCTTTCAAATTGGCGCTTGCAGGTTCTTCTTTTCTGATGCTGCGTCTTCTTCTTCTTTTCCTTTTTTGATATCTTTCTCTTTCGTTATCGTCATCACCAACAATGCCAACATTTTACTAACATTTTTATTGGTTCTAATTTTCTCTATCATTAATTAATTTTGGTTCATTTCTTTGTTTATTGGAGGTTCATTTGGATTTAGAAATGAATTCGATGTATTTTTATTGATAATTGAGTCTTTTTTATTGCTTGTTCAAATCTGAACTAATTTCGATTTATTTGTCAATTAATTGAGGTTCACTTGATGCTGCTAATAAGTATTGACCAAATTTTTTATTCCTTAAGTAATTTTAGTTCATTTCTTAGTTTAATTGAGATTCATTTAGATCCAGAAATGAATTCGATGTATTTTTGTTGATTATTGAGTCTTTTTTACTACTTGTTCAAACCTGAACTAATTTCAATTCATTTATGTGTTAATTGAGGTTCACTTGATGCTGTTGATAAGTATTGACCAAATTTTTTATTCTCATTTGGATCCAAAAATGAATTCGATGTGTTTCTATTGATGATTGAGTCTTTTTTACTACTTGTTCAAATCTGAACTAATTTCGAATCATTTATGTGTTAATTGAGGTTCACTTGATGCTGCTGATAAGTATTGACCAAATTTTTTTATTCCTTAAATAATTTTGGTTCATTTCTTTGTTTAATTGAGGTTCATTTGGATATATCCAAAATGAATTTGATGTGTTTTTGTTGATAATTGAGTCTTTTTTTACTACTTGTTCAAATCTGAACTAATTTCGAATCATTTGTGTGTTGATTGAGGTTCACTTGATGCTGCTGATAAGTATTGACCAAATTTTTTTATTCCTTAAATAATTTTGGTTCATTTCTTTGTTTAATTGAGGTTCACTTGGATATATCCAAAATGAATTTGATGTGTTTTTGTTGATAATTGAGTCTTTTTTTACTACTTATTCAAATCTGAACTAATATAAGTTCATTTGTGTGTTAATTAAGGTTCACTTGATGCTGCTGATGATAAGTATTGACCAAATTTTTTATTCCTTAAGTAATTTCGGTTTATTTCTTAGTTGAATTGAGGTTCATTTGGATCCAAAAATAAATTCGATGTATTTTTTTATGATTGAGTTTTTTTGATTGTTTGTTCAAATTTGAACTAATTTTAGTTCATTTGTTTGTTAATTGAGGTTCACTTTATGCTGCTAATAAGTATTGACTAAATTTTTTAGCAAAGAATAATGAAATTATTCATTATCACTTTATTCAATTGAATTATATTCCATTCAATTCCATTCAATTTGTCTTGAAATTTATCCCAATATTTGGGATAAATTGTTTATCGACAACACATCTGGACTGCAAATGAACCAAAATATTATTATAACAACACCATTATGTAATAACAAATGAATCAAAAATTGTGCATTCGATAAACTCAGAAACGCTTGTAATTTCGGTACATTTGCTCTCGTTGTCCTGTACAATTCAAAACTCGTCTTTTGCTTCGTCTTTTTCTTCTTTTTCATCTTTTTTTCTTCATCTTCTCTTTCTTATTTCATTTTCTCAAAAATTCCTCTTAATTTATTCTCTTGAGAAGAATAAAACCAAGAAAAAGAGAAAAATATCAAACAAAAAAAAGAATAAAAGTTTATATTTGTACAAAAGTGTAAATCATAACATGTTACTAAAATAAAAATACTATTTTTTTTATCTAAATATTATTAAAAACTTATTTGAACACAACATTTATTGTTGATGACTTTGGATTATTGTCTTCATCTATAATTAAAACGTTTAGGCCATTGTAACTCTTAACTCTTGACAAAGCAACGTAAAGTTGCCCATGGGTGAATACTGATTTTGGCAAGTAAAGTTTTACATGTGATAATGATTTACCACATAATGAAATACTTTGATTTTTCAATGTTTTTCTCCTCATGTATAGTATCCTGTTAGTCAATAATGTCCAAGTTACATTCTAAATACAATTTGGTTTTCTAACACTATTAGATATCAATAGCATCACAAATAATTTTCTCAATTAATAACTAGACCTCATTAATAGCTGCAATGAATTTTCTATCATCACACAGTAGTCCCATAAAATAGAAAGCATTTTAGAAGCTATGATATGTAATCCCATTAACTATCCTAATAGACTCATATGTTGTGTAATTTTTTTGAATAGTTTACAAAATTCTCAGATAGTAGATATCACCTGTAGCCGGTGAAACATAGTTTAACCTCCCAATAGGATACTCTCTCTTGTGTGGATGTCATTTCCTTTTTTTTCAATCATAAACAAATTGATTTGGAAACTCAGCATACGCTAAAGTTTGACATGTTTCAAATTATTTGTTGGCTTCTATCCATGCTAAAAACATCGTACCTTTTCCTTTCTCTTATTTCATGATTTTTTTAATATTGTCATCGTCTTTAAAAATGATATTTTACTTTTTAGGCAAATAAAAGGTTAATCTCATCACTGAAGGCCATTTCCGATGAATATCATAAGTCAAAGTTCTCCACTCAGCCTCCTGTGTAAACAAATATCCGCAACAATAAAATTATTTGATCTCATATATAATACGTTTTTTTAAGTATGCTTATCTTTTATATTTTTAATATTAACGTACTAATAATAACATTTTAAATAAAAAAATAAAAAAATATTTATTCACCAAAAATTAGTTTTTTAAACAAATTAAAATCCTTCAAACACAAAAAAGTGTAATATTACAAAAATATTTATAACAAAATAAAGTTAAGATAACAATTTAAATAAAAAATACTAAAACAAATAAATTTAGATTTATAGAATAAAATCTTGAAACAAATCTAAATAAATAAATTTACATTGAAGTCAATATTAAAATTTCTAAATTTTATTTTTGTAACACCCAACTTCCGACACGTCATGACCAATGCCAAATGTTCAGGTGTTACTCGTCGTGCGAACCTACTTAGCTCTAGACTCAGATTTTTATAAATTAATATCAATAAAAGCCTTTATCGGTTTAATCGTGAATAAATTATTATTCGTGGATTAGCATTTAGTTACTCGCAAGGTTAGTTTCTTCAAAGTTGTCGTGTAAGAAAACACAAGGCAATAGAGAATAACATATATAAACATATATACAATATACACATGAGTTAAGTTCAAGGATACGTGTCATCTATCAAAGCCGAGTATCACACCAAGTTATATGTACAGATACAAAAGAAGAAATCTAAGTTGTCGCGAAACAGAAAAAAAACAAACACAGATATTCAAGGCACAAACATATATATAACAAGTAAATAGCATGCACAAGAAAGAAATGATAGTAAATAATTCACAAGAAAAAAATGGTAGTAATTAATAATTAATTAATTAATCATTTTCATTTTATAAAGATTCGTAAAGTATGTTTTTTTTAAAGTATGCTTATTTTTTATATTTTTAATATTAATATACTAATAATAATATTTTAAATAAAGAAATACAAAAAATATTTATTCATCAAAAATAATTTTATTAATAAATTGAAATCCTTCGAGCTCAAAAAAATTTATTACAAAAATATTAGAAGTTATAACAAAATTATAATTTAAAGACAAAATACTAAAATAAATAAATTTGAATATATAGAATAAAATCTTCAAACAAAATTAAATAAATAAATTTACATTAAAATTAATATTAAAATTCTTAAATTTCTTTTTACTTATCTATTATGTGTAAGTGTTTATATTTGAATTTTTAATTAAATGTTTATATTTAAATTTACATTGAAATTAAGTGTTTATACAACTGAAAAGCTATAAATCTTTAATTCGTATTTTTATAATTGACTCATAATTAAAGTTTTTTGAAACCTAATTGACTTTGATTTGAATTTAAAATAAAAATTTTAATAACTAACTAAAAAATAATATAATATAAACAAAATTATTATTGCTACACAAACACTAATTGAATAATTATTAATTATTATTTTTATTATTAGGTGAAAACTAATTCGCAATTAGCTATAAATCCTAAGTGATAAAAGTAATTCTACTCAATTCGAAAGATGATGAAAAGTATCTTTTAATTATTATTTAAATAAAATTATAATTGTTATTACGTGAACCTACTTAATTCATCTATAAAATTAAATTAAAGAGATTTTTTATCTTTCTATTTAGTTTATTTAAATAGAACTTAGTTTTTTCAAAAATCACAATAATTACGAAAACTTATTAACTAAGGAATAAATTTAAATTAATTTTTTGAAAATTTTAATTTATTAGTTTAGTAATATAAGATAACTACAATAATCAATAATTAAAAAGAGTAATTTATAAATAACTTAAAATTTAAAAAGTAACAACTTAAGCAAATAACTTAAAATTTAAAAAATAGCAATCTAAGCAAAACAACTTAAGCAAATAACTTGAAATTAAAAAAAATATCTTAAACAAATAATAATTTATAAATAAAATTTTAAAAAATTATAGTGAACAACCTAAACAAATAATAATTTATAATTTTTAAAAATTTATAGTACCAACACCTAAGTAAATAATTTGTTCAACAATATTAAAAACTAAATACCCAACAACCTAAGAAAGCGTATTAAAAATTTAAAAATTTACAACCTAATCAAATAATGAGTTATAATTTATAAATAAAATTTTTAGTGATGACAGCTAAGCAAATAATTAGTTCAACAATATTAAAAACTAAATACCCAACAACTTAAGAAAGCGTATTTAAAAATTCAAAAGTAACAACCTAAGCAAATAATAAGTTATAATTTATAAATAAAATATTTAAAAAATTTTAATGACGACACTTAAGCACATAAATTCCCAAACTCAATATATGAGAGCTACGTCAGCATAAGAGATCTCCAGTTGTATTACTATAACGATTACTATAAAGATAAAGATTTCTCTTAGCAAAATTTAGATAATTAAATAATATTATTTTTTTAAATTAATTTTTTTAAAAATTTTAATTTATGAGCAAATAACTTCAAATTAAAAAGTAACAATTTAAGTAAATAATAATTTCTGATTTAAAAGAGTAATATGTAAATAACTTAAAATTTAAAAAATAACAACCTAAGCAAATAACTTAAAATTTAAAAAATAACTACCTAAACAAAATAACCTGAAATTTAAAAAATAACAAGTTAAGTAAAACAACCTAAGCAAATAATTTAAATTTAAAAAATAGTAACCTAAGTAAATAATAATTTATAATTTATAAATAAAATTCTAAAAATTTCTAGTAATGACATCTAAGCAAATAAATTTCCAAACTCAACTTATGAACTACGTCATAAGAGCTTTCCAATTGTATTATTATAAAGATAAAGATAAAGATTATAAGAACTTCTCAATTATATTATTACAAAGATACCGGTGTTTTAGTAAGTTTTAACGATTGATTTTAATTTTATATATATATATATAAAAGATCAAGTTAAAAATCAATGAAACACTGTTACGGATCTGGGCCACAGATCCCGAGCCCGAGGTTGGACCCAAACCCGGCTTCCCGGGCCCGACCCGCCTCTCTCCTCTAGAAGGCCCAAAAACCGGCCCTCTAGAACTCTCAACCGACTTTCGAAATCAAACGCCTCCCTTATCTTAGCCAAATAAGATAAGATAAGATATTCACCATCACCTATAAATAGAGGACCCACGTCTTTCCAAGTATTCATTCATCCCTCACGCCTTCTACCTCTTAGATCCATTCTGACTTGAGCGTCGGAGTGTCTTTGCAGGTACCTCCCCCCATTGCTCCAGTCAAGTGATCCGGCATCCGCCTCGACCCGCAAGTTCCCGATCCATCTCTCAACCCGTACCGGAGACTTCCAGTACATTGGCGCCGTCTGTGGGGAATTGCGCCGACTAAGCCGGAATGGGGGACGTACTGGAAGAAGCCTCCTCAAGCCGGGAGGACTCTCAACCAAAGAATCCGATCCCAGAACACCAAGAGGTCACAAACTAGGGAAGGATAGCAAGTATTGTCCACCATACAAACGACCATATCATCACGGAACCGCGAATCCCCGAGAAAACGGGGGATAAAGCGGCACAAATCATCCAAGATCTCTGCCTTCGGGTCCAGGAACTCGAAGGCAAATTGGCCAGCAAGGAAAGACACAACAACGAACACGGAAGCCACGCAACTTCCAGGTCAAAATCTCGCCACGGCAGATCGCCGACTCGGCGACACGATAGAAGAGACGGTCGCAGCACCTCGCGCACCCACGGGAGAGAGAAATCACCAGAACGGCGATACAGCAAAAGACACAACCGCAACACTTCCCGAGACCCGAGTCGTCAGCACGACTCGGACGAAGATCGGCGCCACCGAGATACTAAACGCACAAGAAACGACCACACAATAATGGGAGCTACTCCTTTCACAGAAAGGATCTTAAGAGCAAAACTCCCTAAAGGTTTCGACAAACCCACCGACATGAAGTACGACGGAACCAAGGATCCCCAAGAACATCTAACGGCCTTCGAGGCCAGGATGAACCTAGAAGGAGCAGCCGACGCGGTCCGATGTAGGGCCTTCCTAGTAACTTTAGCGGGGCCAGCAATCAAGTGGTTCAACGCCCTCCCAAACGGATCCATAACTAGCTTCCACGACATCTCGTGAAAATTCATGGCCCAATTCACAACTAGAATCACTAAAGCCAAACACCCCATCAGCCTACTAGGGGTCACCCAGAAACAAGAAGAATCCACAAGGAAGTACCTCGACCGCTTCAACGATGAATGCCTAACGGTCGACGGACTCACGGATTCCGTCGCAAGCCTCTGCCTAATCAACGGGCTCATGAATGAAGATTTTCGCAAACACCTCACCACCAAACCAGTATGGAGTATGGACCATGCACGAGATCCAGAACGTCGCCAGAGATTACATCAATGATGAGGAAGTCAGCCAGGTCGTCGCCGCCAATAAACGGCAACACGGCAACACCCAGCACGGTAGCTCGGCGCCCCGACATAACCCACCACCCAGAGAAAATCAGAGGGACCACCCTAAGCCAACAAACGCCAACCGACCGCCCAGAATCGGCAAGTTCTCTAATTACACACCCTTGACAGCCCCAATTACCGAGATATACCACCAAATAACGGACAAGGGTATCATCCCAAAAGCTCGGCAAATGAAAGAAAGAACGGGCGGCAGCAAAACCTTTTACTCTGACTACCACCGAGGATACGGGCACAGGACACAAGACTGTTTTGACCTCAAGGACGCCCTCGAACAAGCCATAAGGGACGGAAAACTCCCAGAGTTCGCTAAAATCATCAGGCAACCAAAGCGCACGGAAAAAGATAGGTCGCCAGAGAGAGAAGGGCGCAACCCGAGGACACAAAAACAAACCCCCAGAGAAAAGCTCAGAAGACGACCCGACCATAATAGTAAATGTTATCACAGGCAAGGACGTATTAAGTAAATCAAAATCAACACTAAAAAAGGACCTCAAAATCCTGGCCGTCAGGGACCAAGCTCCAACCACAACCACCGGTAAAATGATAACTTTCCTACCCGAGGACTGCCAGCATGGCACCTCGGCTGAAGACGCCCCTTTTGTCATCTCAGCAAGAATCGGAATAGGACTCGTTCGAAGAATACTGGTGGACACCGACGCAGACTCCAACATCCTTTTCCGAGGAGCCTTCGACAAGCTCGGGCTCCGCAACGAAAATCTCCAAACACACCGCAACGGTGTCACGGGACTCGGGGACAACTTTCTCAAACCAGAAGGTTCCATCACCCTCCCCCTCACCATAGGAACAGGCAACCAAAGGATGACAATTCTATCTGAATTCGTGGTCCTAGAAGACTCCACTGCTTACAACGTCATCCTCGGAAGAAAAACAATCAATGATTTCTCGGCCATCATCTTTACCAAATACCTCCTTATGAAGTTCATAACGGAGGACGGCTCCATCGAAACCATCCATGGAGACCGGGAAGTCGCGGCAGAATGCAACAACACCAGCCTAGCTCTACGAAAAAAATCCCGCGACGCGGCTGGGATATTCCTAGCCGACCTGGACGCCCGACAAGACGGCCAACCTAGGCCTGAACCGGAAGGCGACATGGAAAAACTACAAGTAGGGCAAACCAAGGACGAATACACCTTCATCAACAAGAACCTCCCATATGACCTTAAAGAAGACCTTTCCCAACTCTTAAAACTAAACAGAGACTTGTTCGCTTTTACACCAGCCGACATGCCGGGAATAGATCCCGACTTAATGTCCCACCGGCTAGCCGTAGATCCCAAGGCCAAACCCGTGGCACAAAGGAGACGGAAAATGTCGTCAGACCGAGCGGCCGAGGTCAAAAGACAAGTACAAGCCCTACTCGAAGCAAACTTCATCCGAGAACTACCCTACACGACGTGGTTAGCAAATGTCGTACTGGTAAAAAAGTCCAACAGAAAGTGGCGAATGTGTGTCGACTACACGGACCTCAAGAAAGCCTGTCCTAAAGACGCTTTTCCCCTACCAAACATCGACGGATTGGTGGACGCCGCATCCGGACACCGATACCTCAGCTTCATGGACGCATACTCCGGCTATAATCAAATACCCATGCACCGACCCGACGAGGAAAAAATGGCATTCATCACCCCCGACGGAACGTACTGCTACACAGTCATGCCCTTCGGCTTGAAGAACGCCGGAGCCACCTACCAACGGCTCGTTAACAAAATATTTCAAGACCTGTCCGGAACCAAACTAGAAGTCTACATAGATGACATGCTCGCCAAGACCGACTCCGGCGATCAACTCATCAGCGACCTCAAGGTCATCATGAACACATTACGAAAGCACCAAATGCGACTCAACCCGACAAAATGCGCTTTCGGAATGGAGGCTGGGAAGTTTCTCGGCATCATGATCACACAACGCGGAGTTGAAGCCAACTCAGAAAAGTGTCGCGCTATCCTTGAAATGACAAGCCCAAAAAACGTAAACGACATCCAAAAGCTCACCGGCCGACTAACAGCACTATCTCGCTTTCTCGGAGCATCGGCTCAAAAAGCAATCCCCTTCTTCAAACTAATGAAAAAAGGAGCCCCCTTCAAATGGGAAGCAGAATGTGAAGAAGCTTTCCAATATTTCAAGAAAGTCCTAGCAGAACCACCAGTCCTCGCCAAACCCCAAACAGGGGAGACTCTCTACTTGTACCTCTCCATAACGGAAGAAGCACCCGCGGCGGCACTTATTCGCGAAAACGAAAAGAAAGAGCAAAAACCCATATACTTCATAAGCAAAGTCTTTCAAGACACGGAAACCCGCTACTCGCGCCTAGAAAAGCTAGCCTTCGCCCTCCTCACGGCCTCCCGACGTCTACAGCAATATTTTCAGGCCCACCCCGTGGTAGTTCGAACCGACCAAGCGGTTAAACAGGTACTACAAAAACCCGACCTAGCAGGTAGAATGCTAGCATGATCCATCGAACTATCCCAGTTCGATATCAAGTTCAAACCCCGATACGCGATCAAAGCACAAGCCATGGCCGACTTTATCGCCGAGATGACACCGGGAAACTCCACCCCCGAATCATGGAAACTACACGTTGACGGCTCCTCGAACGTCACTTTCGGAGGCACCGGAGTCATTCTCAAAAGTCAAAACAGAGTCGTGATCAAACAGTCAGTACGATACGAATTCCCAGTCTCAAATAACCAAGCAGAATATGAGGCCCTCCTGGCGGGCTTAGCCCTAGCCAAAGAAGTCGGAGCAAAGGGCCTGGAAATAAACACGGATTCACAAATAGTCAGTTCCCAAATTAACGGAGACTACCAAACGCGAGATCCCCTGCTACAACAGTACCTTGCCAAAGTTAACAAATTAAAGGAAGAATTCAATCACGTAACCATACGGCACGTCCCCAGGGAGCGTAACGCCAGGGCTGACCTCCTCTCTAAACTAGCCAGCTGATAAACCACTATTTTATGGTTTATATTGTGTTTAATTGTGTGATTTTATCATGATCCTTACCCACTTATTCATTAAATTAGCATGCATTTAGATTTCCTTCCTGAATTTATTACATGTTTGAAAACTGCTTCCTAGAGACTTTAATTATTTATTTTTAATTCTCCTTTATTCCATTCGATGCCATGATCTGTGTGTAAAGTGTTTCAGACTTTATAGGGCATGAATGAGTTGGAGATTAGAAAGGAAGCTAGCAAAAATGGAAGGAACACAAGAATTTGAGGAGATAACCAACGAGAAGTGACGCGGTCGCATGGCTCATGCGACTGCACGAAGGAGAGCAAATCGCAGCGACGCGGCCGCATGGCTCACGCGGTCGCGCGGATTGGAAAGCCCAAGCGACGCGGTAGCGTGGATGACGCGAACGCGTGGCGAGGAAAAACGCGAATGACGCGTCCGCATGGATGACGCGATCGCGTGACATGTGCGATCTGCATAATCTGTAGAATTTGTTGGGGGCGATTTTGGACCCCATTTTGGCCCAGTTTTCGGCCCGGAACAGCAAACCAGAGTCAGAGAACATGCAGAAACAAAAGACACATTCATTCAGTAGTTTTAGAGCTAGTTTTTTTCACTCTCTTAGGTTTTCCTCTCTAGGTTTTTAGGATTTTAATTTTTCAATTGGTCTTAGCACTAGAACATTGAGAAGAGTTATTTCCTCATCAAGACTTCATCATTCTAGTTTGTTTTCTTAACTTGGTTTTATTCTTCCATGTTCTTTGTTTTGTTCAATTTTGTCATTCAGATACTTTTATGATTATTTAATGCAAGGATTATTTCATTTTAATTCAATTTCAATTCCAATAATCATGTCTTCTTTTAATTCCCTTTCATGTGCTATGGATTCTTTATTTACAATGCGTGAGTAGTTTCCTTACTTGATGGGGAGTTGATTAAAAGGAACTCTTGAGTTGGAAGGATTGAAAGAAAATTTGTAATTGGGTTAAATGTTGGATTGCTATCCTGTCACCAACGCCAATCCCTTTGAACTAAGTGGGTTGCAACTTGTAAACAGATCTGGTATTCCAACTTGTTTGACTTTCCCTTACCTAGTAAAGGACAACCAAACAGAATAACCATTAATTATAAATTAATCTTACAATCGCACCATCAATAGTAGAAATTCCAACCAATCAACTCCTAGTCAAGGCTTTTATTCATATTATTTAAATTTTCTCAATTTACATCCCAATTTACTTAGCTCAACTTCTTGGAACATCTGATTAATAAGATTGCACACTTTTCTGCAACTCGTTGGGAGACGACCTGGGACTTAAAACTCCCAGTAATTTTAATTGAAATTCTCTATGACATACTTTTAAATTGATAGGCAGATTTTCGGTGAGTTAAGAACTATACTTGCAACGTAACCATTTTAATAATTTTTAATTCACCAGCTTCTGCGTCCCATAAATTTTTGGCGCCGTTGCCGGGGAGTTGCAATAGAGTGCTAATTTTATTAATTAGAATTTATTTATTTGCATTTTATTTAATTTTGCTACTATGAGCTGCATGTTTCTTCCGTCAAATGACGCGTTCACTTCCTGATCCGCGCTTGCTAATATTCGATCCTGAAATTAAAAGGACTATTTCACGAATAAGGCGAGGGCGGATCTGAAAGTGAATCTGAGGAAGAAACCAGCCCCCGTTCTATTGATTCGGTTGTTTTACGTGCAGAAAACATAGCAGCTAGAAGAGTTACCATTCAGGAGGAAGGAGCTCCTGATTTTACAATGCAACCGTTTCAAGCGCATCATCCAGCGGTAGCTACAGATTTTGAAATAAAGACTGCACTGTTAAATTTGATGCCCAAGTTTCATGGCCTACCTGCTCAAGAGCCTATCAAGCACTTGAGAGATTTCCAGGCAGCCTGTTCTACTGTCAGGCGTGATGGCACTGATGAAACTTCAATTCTGCTGAAAGCTTTTCCGTTCTCTCTTGAGGGAAAAGCAAGAGAGTGGTACTACACTCAACCTCTAGCAAATGTATCCAACTGGGATACACTCAGAAAGGAGTTTCTGGAGAAATTCTTTCCATCTGAAGTTACTGATAAACTGAGAAAGGATATCTCTACGATTGTTCAGGATGACAATGAGACTCTCTTCGAATACTGGGAGTGTTTCAATAATCTTCTGGAAGCATGCCCCCACCACATGATTGATAAGATCGTACTACTCAGCTATATCACATAAGGTATGAGGCCCCAAGATAAGACCACATTGGAAAGTGCCAGCAATGGGTCTATGAAGAAGTACAAGACCACTGATGAAGCTTGGCAATTGATCAGTGATTTAGCTGAATCTACTCGGAACCACAAACAGAAGCAAGGCCGTTCAAAAGCCATTGCAGAAGTATCTTCTGGCAGAGAGACTGCTGCTCTAACTCAAAGCATCTGTGAGATGACCAACCTGCTGAAGCAAATGCAGTTGAATCAACAAGCTCAGCAAACTCAACCGCAGCAAAACCAACAACTAGTCCCACAAAGAATTTGCAGAATTTGTGCTGATTACAGCTATTACACTGATGAATGCCCGCAGCTCCAACAAGAAGACAACATGGTGGCATCCACTCACAACTTCTATGACCGCCCCAACCAAGGGTACAATCAAAGTGGAAATAATAACCATGGATGGCAGGACAATTCAAACCAGAATTGGAGGGACAACAATAACAGGGGAGGTAGAGATAATCAGGGAAATCAGAGGTGGAATAATAACAACAACAGGCAGCAAAATCAACCTTACCGAGCACCTCACCTGAGGCAAAACCAAGGACCACCGAATAATCAGCAGCAAACCTCTCAATTTACTCATTCTTCTGTATCTTCTAATGAAGATTTATTATAAGCTTTTGAGAAAAGACAATTGGCCATGGAAAGTACCATCGTGAACAGTATTAATGCCAGTCTGAATGGTCTCACCTCTACTCTGCAAGCTTTTATGACACAGCTTTGTTCAGCACAAAATTCCAGTAACCAACCTTCAAGCACCACTGGAATCCCCTCTCAACCATTACCTAATCCAAAGGGAGGCATTAATGCCATCACCCTGAGGTTTGGAACTACACTACAGGAGAGGAATCAGGAGGAACCAAACTCACCAGAATACGCCTCAGTTGAAGAGGTGGTGGGAATCGAAGATGTTGAAGAGGAAGAGGATATACAGGACATAGCTGAAGAAGAGATAGCTCAACCACAAGAAGAAGCACCAAAAGGCGCAGGCACCACGAAAACCACTGTTCCCATTCCATTTCCACAGCTTGCAAGGAAGTCCAGGAAGCAGCTGGAACCTGATCCTAAAATGGTGGAGATATTCAAAAAGGTCGAGGTAACTGTCCCCCTTTTTGATGTTATTCAGCAGGTACCTAAATATGCAAAGTTTCTAAAAGACTTATGTATCCATAAAGACAAGATTAATGAATTAGAAACTATTCCTTTAGGTAGTTCTATATCTGCTTTAATGGGAGGATTACCTGAAAAATGTAGTGATCCAGGTCCTTGCATAGTTAGTTGTACTATTGGTGGTGTAGTAATTTATGATTGCATGTGTGATTTAGGAGCATGTATCAGTATAATGCCTTTGTCCATATATGATGTTTTGAGGCTCCCTCCCTTAAAAAGGTCGGCAGCTCGTTTTGTGTTAGCAGATAAAAGCATTATTACAGTGGCTGGAGTTGCTGAAGATGTTTTTGTGAATATTAAAGGGCTCACATTTCCCACTGATTTTTATATCTTGGAGATGCCCCATAATGATTCAGATAAGCCATCATCGATCATACTTGGAAGACCATTCCTGAAGACATCAAAATTCAAATTGGATGCTTTTTCAGGAACATACTCCTTTGAAATAGATGGCCGCATAGTGATCTTCAATTTGAATGGAGTCATTAACAACCCCCAGAAGATCGTTCTATCTTCCAGTGTGATGTCATAGACGAAAGTGTGGCTGAAGTTCAAAAAGAAGAGTTTGAAGAGAGGCACACTCGACAAGGTCCGAGTGTGAGGACCCTCTTAACTGACAGTGAGGGCACTTCGTCATTTTCACGAGCTCCAGATAATCCAGAGCCTGCCCATGATCAAAAGTTAGAATTGAAACCTCTTCCTCCACACCTCAAATATGCTTATCTCGAGGACGAGCAGAAGCTTCCGGTTATTATTGCAAGAGACCTGACTTCTCAACAAGAAGAGCAGCTACTTGCTGTGCTAAGGAAGCATAAGAAGGCAATTGGGTGGAGTTTGGCAGACATAGTGGGAATCAACCCTCAAGTATGCGAGCACAGAATATTTTTAGAAGAGGGAGCAAGACCTGTCCGTCAACCTCAGAGAAGATTGAATCCCACCATCTTAGAAGTTGTCAAGAAGGAGGTGACCAGACTATTGGAGGCCGGTATCATATACCCCATTTCAGACAGTGAATGGGTAAGCCCAGTACAAGTGGTGCCCAAGAAGTCCGGAGTCACTACCGTGAAGAATGAGCATGGAGAGCTCATAGCAACTAGAGTTCAGAATGCTTGGAGAGTCTGCATTGATTACAAGCCTCTCAACCAAGCTACCCGTAAGGATCACTACCTACTTCCATTCATTGATCAAATGCTGGATTGCCTGTCAGGTAAATCACATTACTGCTTTCTAGATGGTTACACAGGTTATTTCCAGATTCATATAGCTCCTGAGGATCAGGAAAAGACTACTTTTACATGTCCTTTTGGGACCTATGCTTATAAGAGAATGCCCTTTGGCTTGTGCAATGCACCAGCCACTTTTCAAAGGTGCATGATGAGTCTTTTCTCTGATCTTATTGAGGACTGTATGAAAGTTTTTATGGACGATTTTAGCATTTATGGTGATTCTTTTAGCCTTTGCTTAGATGGGTTATCTAGAGTATTAGATAGATGTGTTAATACAAACCTTGTATTGAATTTCGAAAAATGCCACTTTATGGTAAAACAAGGGATTGTATTAGGACATGTGGTATCTAATAATGGCATTTCTGTAGACCCAGCAAAGGTGAATGTTATTTCTAGTTTACCTTACCCCTCTTCTGTGAGGGAAGTCCGTTCGTTCCTTGGCCATGCAGGTTTCTACAGGAGATTTATTAAGGACTTTAGTAAGGTGGCACTTCCCTTATCCAGATTACTGCAGAAGGATATTGAGTTTGAGTTCAGTGAGGATTGCAAACAAACGTTTGATAAGCTGAAGACTGCTCTAATGTAAGCCCCAATTGTGAGAGGACCAGACTGGAACCAGCCGTTTGAAATCATGTGCGATGCTTCCAACCATGCAGTAGGAGCAGCGCTGGCTCAGTGTGAAGGTAAGGATCCTTTTGTTATTGCCTATGTGTCTAAGACTTTAGACACTGCCCAGTCCAATTATACTACTACTGAGAAAGAACTTCTTGCTATTGTTTTTGCTCTGGATAAATTTTGGGCCTATTTACTTGGTACCAAAGTAGTAGTGTATTCGGACCACGCAGCTCTAAAGTATCTATTAGCTAAAAAGGAGTCCAAACCAAGACTTATACGTTGGATACTGCTGCTACAAGAATTTAATTTAGAAATAAAGGACAGGAGTGGTAATCAGAAGTTAGTAGCAGACCACTTGAGTCGCCTTGAACATATTAAGGATGATTCTACTCCTATAGATGATAATTTTCCTTTTGATAACCTACAAGCAGTATCTGAGGTAGACCCTTTGTATGCACCTGTTGCTAATTATTTAGTTAGCCACACATTTCCTCCACATTTTTCTAAACATCAAAGAGACAAGCTGAAAAGTGAGTCTAAATATTATATATGGGATGACCCATATTTATGGAGATGTGGCGCTGACCAGATAATTAGACGTTGTGTGCCTCAATCAAAATTCCAGTCCATTTTAGAGGCCTGTCACTCATCTGAGAGTGGAGGACATTTTGGCCCTCAACGAACAGCTAGAAAGATCTTAGACTGTGGATTCTTGTGGCCTACTCTTTTTAGAGACGCTGCTGAGTTTTGTAAATCCTGCCCCCCATGCCAGAAATTTGGTAATGTATCCAGGAGGGATGAGATGCCTCAACAATATATGCTCTTCTGTGAAATTTTCGATGTTTGGGGCATTGACTTCATGGGCCCATTTCCAAATTCTAATGGATATTTTTATATATTGTTAGCTGTGGACTATGTTTCCAAATGGGTGGAAGCAATTCCTACGCGCACTGATGATGCTAACACTGTTGTTTCCTTCATGAGAAACCATATTATATGTCGCTTTGGATCACCACGAGTAATCGTGAGCGATCAAGGCACCCATTTTTATAACAGGAGACTAACAGGATTGATGAAGAAGCATGGGATAATCCATAAAGTTGCAACTGCTTACCATCCCCAAACTAATGGGCAAGTCGAGGTGTCAAACAGAGAAATTAAGCGTATCTTGCAAAAGATAGTAAAGCCTCATAGAAAAGACTGGAGCACCAGGCTACAAGATGCACTGTGGGCATATAGAACAGCATACAAGACACCCATTGGGATGAGCCCCTTCCGCTTGGTTTATGGAAAAGCTTGCCATCTCCCAGTTGAAATCGAACACAGAGTCTTTCTGGGCAGTTAAGGAGTGCAACATGGGAATTGAGAATGCCGGAGCTGAAAGGAAGTTGCAACTGCAGGAACTGGAGAACCTTCGCAAGCTTATGAGAATTCCAGAATTTACAAGAAAAAGACGAAAGCTGTGCATGATCAAAACATCAAGAAGAAAGAGTTTCAACCTGAAGATTTTGTCCTCCTTTACAAATCTCGACTAAGGCTCATGCCCGGTAAGTTGAGATCAAAATGGGAAGGTCCATACAGAGTAGAGAAGGCTGAACCGTACGGAGTCTATCACCTAAGCCATCCTTCAAGCTCTGAACTTATTAAGGTTAATGGACAACGCCTGAAGCTGTACCATGGTGAGAAGGTGCAGAAAAATAAGGAGCTTGAGATCTTCGGCCTGGAAGATCCCCACATCGCAGCAGATTGAGCTAGTGGAGCGTCCAACTTACGGACGTTAAAGCAAAGTGCTTGGTGGGAGACAACCCACTGCGGTATGATCGTTCTTTTCTTCACTTTTAGTTTTTTCTTCTTCTTCAATAACCCTTCTCTTTATTAATACTTTCATGCTTTTACACCTACATGTCCTTATATTTCTTTTTAAAAAAAAAAAATTTTCGCCGCACGACGCGATCACACCAGCGACGCGTCCGCGTGGCAGGGGGAGCAAAGAAAAATAAAAATGAACAGAAAGTTACGCAGGAGCAGCGTTGGAGTCGTGCCAATAGCACAAATTACCCCCGGCGACCGCGTCGCTGATGCGACCGCGTCGCATGGAAATCATGGCCTCCCACACGACCGCGTGCCCCACGCGGCCGCGTGCCCTGAGTTTTCGACGTAAAAGGGTGCACAGTCGCGTTCTGTGCGAGAGTGATGCTGGATTGGTGCTGGGAGCACAATCCTTGTCACGCGACCGCATCGCTGACGCGGCCGCGTCACCCATTTTATAACGCACACTCATGCGATCGCGTGACCCACGCGATCGCGTCACCCCAATTTGGCAATTGAATTAAATTGAACAGAGAGTTGTGCTGGAGCGAGGCTGCACTCGCGCCAGACGCATAACATGGGCCACGCGACCGCGTGACCGACGCGATCGCGTTCCCCTCCCTGACGCGCACCCACGCGAACGCGTGCCCCACGCAGCCGCGTCGCATGCGCCGCACAGCTCAACCTAAAATTGCCACATATCTTATCTTCTTCTCCTCCAAATCATAATTTTTCTTTTCCCTCCTTCTTTCTTCCTTCCCCCTTCCCCTTTCTATCTCACCTTTCACTCTCTATCTCTCTCACCATCATTAACAAGGTTTTACCTTCTTCTTCCTTCTTCTCTTTTCTATCATTCTTATTATATTATGTATATATATTATTATTTTCTTTTTCTTTTCTTTTTCTTTTCAAAATTTTTTTTTCTTCTTCTTCTTTTCTTTTCTTTACATGGTGTTAAAAACCTTTTGAGTCATCATCCCTCATTATATGCTTGTGGATTATTGCAAATTATTTGACAATTATTTTTCTCCCATTTAAGGGATTGCTTGCATGTTCATCTTCATATTTTCTATACCCTATTCACCATGCATGCTATGTGTTTGTGAAAAAGCCCATGTGGCATTATGCACTTCTCTATGTTACTATACTATTCAATGCTTGCTTTTCATAACTTTTCCTTATTATTTTATTAATTGAATTCAATTGTCAATACAAACGTGATGGTTTGTTACAAAGTAATGCTTGGTCTATGCTACTCATGCTCTTTGCCAGCATGCCAATAAACACCTTGCATTCACTTGTCTTTTTATGCACTAGCTATTTCCTATTGATGAATTTTCATATGTACTCGAGAGCATGTGTTAATGTCATCTACATTTTACTGTGCATCATTCACCCTCTTTTCCGTTTCCTTCCTTGCTATATCTCTCTTTAAATTTAATTTTCTTTCTCTTCCCTTCTTTCAGGATGGCCACCAAGAAAGGAAAGGAGAAAGCAACTTCCAGACCACCAGCAAGAAGAGGAACTAAAAGAGCATTAGTGGCAGAGCCTTCTTCAACCGCAGTCAAGCCCTTAACAAAACGAGTCAAGAGGATAATAAAGGTTGACGAAAAGGAGAAAGCCTTTCCAGCAAAGGACGCTGCGCGATTTTCCAATCGCTACTGTGAGCAGATGTTCCCTATCCTGGCAGAAAGGAACTATAACAATGAATACCTTCTTATCCTCCCGTCCAATATTGCCACCTTTGTTGAGCCGCAAATTGAGCGAAGACAATGGGGTTTCCTACGGAAACAGCCAAGGCAGGTCAATCTTTCTTGGGTAGTTGAGTTCTACTCCAACTTCTACATGCCGACCCTGTAGTCTGTTTATGTCCGGCAGAAGCAAGTCCCCATCACAGAAGAGGCCATTCAGCAAGCTCTGAGTCTTCCCCCTATTCCAGCAGGAATGGACGCTTTTCAAGAAGCCGCCCTTCAACGCCAGAGATACCAATTCGACTGGGACTCCTTTCTCGGAGTCATCGCATTACCTGGCAGCCGTTGAATCTACGGATACCACCGTACCCGCCCTAAGGGAATCTTGGCTTCAGCACTTACCTTGGAGGCTCGCGTATGGGCACAGATCATGTCCCATTACGTCTTTCCGAGCACTCATGAGTCCTCTTTCACTGCAGACATGGCTGTTCTACTATGGTGCATCCTTACAGACCAACCTCTAAATCTCTCAAGACATATCCGGAATGCTATGGAACACGTACAAATTGCGGGCAACTTACCTTTTCCCGCCTTGGTCTCAGATCTTGTCTCAGCAGCCAGAGTCTCCTACAGAGCTGGGGACACCAAAGCCATGCTTCCACGGGATGATCAATATGTCCCTAATGGGAAATACCTCAGACTCTCAGCAGCCACTACAAGCCTTCCTACTGCTCCAGTTGAAGATAAGCCTTCTTCAACACCACAGGCATCTACAACTGAGAAATTGCTCCAGCAGATAATCGAACGGTTGGATCAGCAAGAATAGAAAGCAAAGATGAGAGAGCGCCGTAACGAGCGCCGATTCAAACACCTCAAGGAGCTACTCAAGGGACGCTTCAGAGACTCAGACACCCCGGACTCCACTTCCTTTACTAGCACAGGGAGCCATGACGGTCCCAATGATGGAGATACTGCTACCAGCCCACCCCTGTTTCTGACAGATGGCACCAAGGACGGTGCAAAGCCTTAAGTGTGGGGAGGTCGGTCAGTACCTGACTTCCGGAGGTAAATTCTCTTCTCTGGCACCAATAATTAGGATATTTTAGTTAGATTTTTCTTTCCTTTATAGAATAGAATAAATTGCATAGGTTAGGATAGTTGCATGTATGTTCTACTTGATTGAAAAGACAATAAGTTTCTTTTAAAATCTATCTTTGGAAAAAAATTTCACTAATTTTTCAAAAAAAAATTCTTATGATAAATTTGCTTGAGTTGTATTTGGAACATGATATTTGAGTTAAAGAACACACAACCTGTGGAAGATTTGAGCCTTTATGAATGGTTACATTATTTAACCATAATTATTTCATTCTTGTGTGTTTACTTCTCTATGATTGTAATCTATATTTTGTTTTATCTTATATGTCCAATAGTTATTATATTTGCATGCTTGTACATGATTGAGGCCATTATTTGTTTAAACTCACTCATCCAAATTAAGCCTACCCTTTTCAATTACCTTTGTTAACCACTTCGAGCCTTTAATTCCCATTTGTTCGATATTTTACCACATTACTAACCTTAAGCCAAAAAACAATTGTATATCCCAATTTGAATCTTTGGTTAGCTTAAGATAGAATTATGTGTGCTAGTTAAGTATGGGAAATTGTGAGAACAAAAGTTGTTAAGGGAATGTGTCATAAAAATTTAAGGGGAATTTGGATACCTACTCATGTGAAAATATAAAAATGAAAAATCTATGTGCATTGATAAGCTTTATTTATTTAAAAAAAAATCAATAAATAAGGGGACAAAATTACCCCAATGTTAAATTCAGAATTCAAAGATCAGTGCACATATGATAGAACCAAAATATAAGTTGATACATGAGTATGGATTGAAAAAGAGAATTCTGGGTAGCTAGGTATGAACTTTAAAGATTACATTAAGTATATACAAGTTATGTTAGAGCTTGGGTTAATTAAAGATTCAATTTATTAGCTCACTTGACCAAATATACATCCCTACCTATACCTTAGCCCCATTACAACCTTGAAAAGACCTCATGATGTTTGCATTGATATATTAACTGTTGTTGATTGGTTGGGAGAAGAACAAAAGTTAGAAAGCATGATTAGAGAAGGATAGAGTGATCACCCTATACACTAGAGATTAGAGTGTACATACATTATCAGTGAGGGTTCAATACTTGAATTTTCATGTTCCCTGCTTTCATGAGCTATCTTCTTGCGCTTTTATCCATTTTACTGTATAATGATAGAATTAGTGGAATTTGATTTGTAACTGTTTTGAAGAGCTTATTTACTTTTGATCAAGTGGACAAGAATCATATAGTTGCATTTATTTATATGTATATAGGTTTGCATTGCATTTCATGAGTTTCTACATGTTCATACTTATTTCCTTATCTCCTTCAATTAAGCATGAGGACATGCTAATGTTTAAGTGTGGGGAGGTTGATAAACCACTATTTTATGGTTTATATTGTGTTTAATTGTGTGGTTTTATCATGATCCTTACCCACTTATTCATTAAATTAGCATGCATTTAGATTTCCTTCCTGAATTTATTACATGTTTGAAAATTGCTTCCTAGAGACTTTAATTATTTATTTTTAATTCTCCTTTATTCCATTCGATGCCGTGATCTGTGTGTTAAGTGTTTCAGACTTTATAGGGCATGAATGAGTTGGAGATTGGAAAGGAAGCTAGCAAAAATGGAAGGAACGCAAGAATTTGAGGAGATAACCAACGAGAAGTGACGCGGTCGCATGGCTCACGCGACCGCGCGAAGGAGAGCAAATCGCAGCGACGCGGCCGCATGGCTCACACGGCCGCACGGATTGGAAAGCCCAAGCGACGCGGTAGCGTGGACAACGCGAACGCGTGGCGAGGAAAAACGCGAATGACGCGTCCGCATAGATGACGCGACCGCATAGATGACGCGATCGCGTGACATGTGCGATCTGCATAATCTGCAGAATTCGTTGGGGGTGATTTTGGACCCCATTTCGGCCCAGTTTTCGGCCCGGAACAGCAGACCAGAGTCAGAGAACATGCAGAAACAAAAGACACATTCATTCAGTAGTTTTAGAGCTAGTTTTTTTCACTCTCTTAGGTTTTCCTCTCTAGGTTTTTAGGATTTTAATTTTTCAATTGGTCTTAGCACTAGAACATTGAGAAGAGTTATTTCCTCATCAAGACTTCATCATTCTAGTTTGTTTTCTTAACTTGGTTTTATTCTTCCATGTTCTTTGTTTTGTTCAATTTTGTCATTCAAATACTTTTATGATTATTTAATGCAAGGATTATTTCTTTTTAATTCAATTTCAATTCCAATAATCATGTCTTCGTTTAATTCCCTTTCATGTGCTATGGATTCTTTATTTACAATGCGTGAGTAGTTTCTTTACTTGATGGGGAGTTGATTAAAAGGAACTCTTGAGTTGGAACGATTGAAAGAAAATTTGTAATTGGGTTAAATGTTGGATTGCTATCCTGTCACCGACGCCAATCCCTTTGAACTAAGTGGGTTGCAACTTGTGAACAGATCTGACATTCCAACTTGTTTGACTTTCCCTTACCTAGTAAAGGATAACCAAACAGAATAACCATTAATTATAAATTAATCTTACAATCGCACCATCAATAGTAGAAATTTCAACCAATCAACTCCCAGTCAAGGCTTTTATTCATATTATTTAAATTTCCTCAATTTACATCCCAATTTACTTAGCTCAACTTCTTGGAACATCTGATTAATAAGATAGCACACTTTTCTGCAACTCGTTGGGAGACGACCTGGGACTTAAAACTCCCAGTAATTTTAATTGAAATTCTCTGGGACATACTTTTAAATTGATAGGTAGATTTTCGGTGAGTTAAGAACTATACTTGCAACGTAACCATTTTAATAATTTTTAATTCACCAGCTTCTGCGTCCCATCACCAGCACTAAACCAGGACACGGCAACAAATCCCTAATTCAGGAATTCATCAAATCACCGTCCATATCCATGACGGCTAACACCTATCTGACATTCTCCATCCAAGGATTATGGACCTATCCCATCCTGCAATATCTCTTCAAAGGAAAACTGCCCGAAGACCCCAAAGAGGAAAAACGGACAAAAAGGGAAGCTGCCAACTATACAGTCGTCGTAGGACAACTATACAAACGCGGATTCTCGCAACCCCTACTCAAATGCGTCGAGCCCGGGGACACGGAGTACATACTCCGCAAAATCCATGAAGGTTGTTGCGGCCACCACGTCGGAGGTAAAACCCTTGCCCAAAAATTATCCGGGCCGGCTATTTCTGGCCCACGGTCATCCGAGACTCCATGCAACTAGTAAAAAACTGCGACATATGCCAAAGGCACGCCAATATCCACCAAGTCGCCCCACACCAGCTCAGCATCATATCGGCAGAACGGCCATTCGGCACCTGGGGGATTGACCTTGTCGGACCTTTCCCCACGGCACCCGGCCAACTCCGATATCTCATCGTCGCCATAGACTACTACACTAAGTGGATCGAGGCCGAGCCCCTGGCCTCCATCACGGCAACCCAATGTCGAAAATTCCTCTGGCGACAGATCATCACCCGATTCGGGATCCCTGAGATCGTCATCTCGGACAACGGAACCCAATTCGCCGACAAAAAATTCAGAGAATTCCTAAAAGGACTATGCATATCCCACCATTTTAGCTCAGTTGAACACCCCCAAACGAACGGACAAGTGGAATCCACAAACAAAATAATAGTCAAAGGACCTAAGAAACGGCTCGACGAAGCCAAAGGACTATGGGCAGACGAACTCGGATCGGTTTTATGGTCGTACCGCACGACCCCTCAGACAGCCACCGGGGAAAGCCCTTCCGATTAACATACGGCACGGAGGCTGTTATCCCAGTAGAGATCGGAGACCCCAGTCCACGGAGAACGATCGGGGGTAACGACGAAGAAGCAGAACGAGACCTCACAGATAAAGTAAGAAGCATAGCCCATCTCAGAGAGCTAGCCCTAAAACAGAGAATCAGCCTAAGATACAACCACGGAGTCATCCGGCGAGAATTCGCAACTGACGACCTCGTCCTACGACGAAACGACATCGGTCCCCCAACCCCAAGAGAGGGAAAACTCACCTCCAACTGGGAAGGACCATACAGAATCAAGGCTGCAATCGGAAAGGGAGCATACAAGCTCGAACGGCTTAACGGCAACGAAGTCCCGAGGACATGGAACACCGCCAACTTACGATGATACTACACTTAGACCGACCTCCCTAGGTCACCCCTTTTCTCTTTATCGCTTATGTCTTTTCTTCACTTATCTTCCCTTTACGAATCCTAAATTTTTAATTTTGCTTAAGTATCAATCCCGGGTACTCTTTTCTGCCACATACGGAGGGTTTTAACGAGGCCCGCCCATCAATAAAATTCCATTAAAAGCTATCCCTATTTTCTTTATTTTCTAAAATTGTTCCAAATACGGAACAAAAACACGGCCGCCATTAGGGGACCGATCACCCCCCAGGCCCGAAATACGGATATCCATGTAAAAACCGACCTCACGACGGTCCGCTCACCCCAAACAGGGAACAAATAAACAATAGAACAGCTTAAAACGGAATACAAAAAGAGGCCCGAACGGCCCAAAAACCATTAAACAAAGTTTAAACTACGAGTTCACGGTTACACGGCCCACAGCCAACCAAATACCCAAAGCAAAAACTAAAGTTCAAAGCAAAATTCAAAATACAAGATATAAAGCTACTCAAGGTCGACAATTCGGCCATCGCGGACGGTCTTGAAAGCCCCCATCACAGACACGTCCAAACCCGGAGCCAACACCAAGGCCTGAGCCTTCATCGTCTCCTCAGTAGCAGCAATCGCATCCTTAGCATCAGCCAACAACTTGATGACAAGTCATCTTAGCCTAGTTTCACTAGCCTTTTTCTTTAGTTTTCAATTGAATTATGCACTTTCTTGAGCCATAAGCAAGCTAATTGGGTAGATTTTCATGTTTCCTTTGATTTAATCAACCATGTATGAATTCATGCTATTTCATGAGGTTTTATACTATAATTGTCACATATTATGAAAGAATGAATATCTCATGATTTTAAGCATAGCTTTGATGTGTTTGGTTGATTAATGATAGGTGAAGAAAGCTTGGAGAAAGGTTGAAGCAAGAAGGAATAGCTAGGAGTAAAGAGAGGACAATGGAATAAGTGAAATTGAACCAGGAAGCAAAAAGCTGGACCTAAAGTTAGCCTCAAACTTTTGCACAAACTTTTGGGTGAAAAGTTAGCCTCAACGTTAGCCCCTAACTTTTGGGCTAATGTTGGAACTTGAAAATCACTCCCTGGGTACCAAAAGTTTGCGCCAACGTTAGCCCCTAACTTTGAGGCTAACGTTGGCACATGAAAATCACCCCTGGGCACCAAAAGTTTGCGCCAATGTTAGCCCCTAACTTTGAGGCTAACGTTGGCACATGAAAAATACAAGGGGAGGAGCAAAAGTTTGCGCCAACGTTAGCCCCTAACTTTGAGGCTAACGTTGGCGCCACAAGTGCACTAAGGAAGGCCAACGTTGGAGCAAAAGTTAGACCCCTAACTTTCGCCCCAACGTGGATAGCAGCAAATTTTGTGGGCTGATATGAAAAGTTAGACCAAAAGTTAGACCCTAACTTTTGCTCTAACTTTTGCACCAACTTTTGCAAAACTCCAACCCGGTTCAATTGGTTCACTTTGGTTCTTCTCCAAACTTCAAGAGCAATCAACCAAGGCCTCTTTCAACCCAATTCCACCAAGAGCAAAGGCCCAACTCAAGGCTTGAAGATCATTTGAAGAAAGTGTATAAATAGGATAGAATTCAAGTTCTTCGGAGAGCTTTTCCCTTTGAATGTTCATAATAGTTTTCGGAGAGCTTTGGGTATTGAGTGGACTTTAATTTCTTAGTCTTGGGGAAGGAGAATTCACTTCTCTTCCTCTTAGTTTTATTGCTTTCAATTTCAATTACAATTGTCTTGGATCTTGGGTTGGAGAATTGAAGAAATTCTGTTTCAATCTCATCCTTGGATCTCTCTGCTTTATTTACTGCTTGATTGAATTTAATTTCTGTTACTTGCTTCTCATCTACTTTCCTTACAATTTACAATTCCTTTGCAATTGCTCTTGTTGGATCTAGGAAGGAATTGAGATCTAGACTTGGTTTTCTAGTCTCTGGGTCCCGAGATCTGAATTCCTAATTTACATTTTGTTTCTTGCTTTTAATGTTCATTTACTTTACTGCTTCAAGATCCGATTCAACCCAAACCTCCTTTTACTCTTTTGTTTGATGTAAGTTACTTTTCTTTGTTTAATTTCTGCAAATCCAACTCCCAATCCCCTTTACATTTCGAGCCATTTACATTTCTTGCACTTTAAGATTCCGCAATTTACATTTCTTAACTCTAAGTTTCTACCATTTAATTTCTTGTTCTTTAAGATTCAGCAATTTAATTTCCTGCTCTCTTTAATTTCATGCAATTTACATTCTGCAAATCACAAATCACCCAACCAACACTTGATTCGCTTGACTAAATCAACCACTAAACTAAAATTGCTCAATCCTTCAATCCATGTGGGATCGACCTCACTCCCGTGAGTTTTTATTACTTGATGCGACCCGGTGCACTTGCCGGTTAGATTTGTGTGTTTTGGGAGAGATTCATTTCTCCAACAAAATAACTCATCAAGTTTTTGGCACCGTTGCCGGGGATTGAATAGATTGACAATGATTAAGTGAGGTGGTAATCTAGATCAAGCACTTTTTCTTTAATTTTTGATTAACCCACTAACTGTTTGATTTTTTGTTTAAACTAACTAACACTGCAATCTAGCAGTAGATTGAAGTGTCACTGGTTTTGTGCATTTCTCATGCTCTGCTTGTATGTCAGGTACAAGAAGAATCACACCCAATTTTCATGAACAAGACGAAAGAACTCTCAGGAGGTTAAGAAGAGCTGAAAGAGGGAAAAATATTGTTGGAGAAGAGGAATCAGACGAAGAATTCCAAGAGATGGAGGAACATTCAACCAATCCACCAGGTGGAGCAGACAACAACAATGACAACCCACCCCAGAGGAGAGTTTTGGCTTCCTATACCTTTGCAAATCCTAGACATTGTGGAAGCAGCATCTTGGCTCCAAATGTCAATGCTAACAATTTTGAACTCAAGCCACAACTCATCACTTTGGTTCAGAACAATTGCTCTTTTGGTGGAGGACCACTTGAAGACCCACACCAACATTTGTCCACTTTCTTGAGGATATGCAACACTGTCAAAACTAATGGTGTGCCTCCTGACAGTTACAAGCTAATGCTATTCCCATTTTCTCTCAGGGACAAGGCCACTCAATGGCTGGAATCTTTTCCAAGGGACAGCATCAACAACTGGGATGATTTGGTAACCAAGTTTCTTGCCAAGTTTTATCCACCTCAGAGGATTATAAGGTTGAAGGCTGAGGTACAAACATTTACACAAATGGAGGCTGAACCCATCTATGAGGCATGGGAGAGGTACAAGGCTCTAATCAGGAAATGTCCCCCTACCATGTTTAATGAGTGGGAGAAGCTGCAGAACTTCTATGAAGGTTTAACACTGAAATCCCAGGAAGCTTTGGATCATTCAGCTGGAGGTTCCTTGCAACTCATGAAAACTGCAGAGGAGGCTCAAGAACTCATTGATATGGTGTCCAACAACCAATATTTCTTTGCTCATCAAAGAGGCCGCCAACCATCACAAAGGAGAGGAGTAATGGAGCTAGAAGGAGTGGATTCAATCTTGGCTCAGAACAAGATAATGCAGCAGCAAATTCAACAACAATTTGAGCAAATGGCCAAGAGGATTGATAGTCTCCAAGTTGCAGCAGTTAACACCAGCCAACCATCAACCACATGGGGACAGAGTGAAGAAACTCAAGAAGAACAACCACGAGAGCAAGTACAGTATATGCACAACCAAGGACCAAATGAAGTGTATGGTGATACACACAATCCATCCTGGAAGAACCACCCAAACCTCAGATGGGGAGATAATCATACCCAAAATCAACAACCATGGCAGAGGAACTCAAACCAAAACAACCCAAGAAACAACCAAAACTACAACCAGCAGCAGACTAACCAAAACCCCTACAGAAAACCTCAAAACAACTACCCCAACCCCAACCAATACCAATCTAACAACCAACCCACCAACCAAAATGCCTACCATCCACCACCCACATCTCATAACCCACCTCAAGTATCACCTGAAGCCCAAAGAATCACTAACTTGGAGGCCGTGATAGACAAAATATTGAAACACCAGGAAATGGTAACCAAGAATCAAGAAGCCTCCCTGAAGAGCCTAGAGAGACAGATGGGGCAACTCTCCAAGCAAGTATCTGTTGAGAGACCTTCAAGCTCACTGCCCAGTGACACAATCCCAAATCCCAAGGAGGAATGTAAGGCAATACAATTAAGGAGTGGGAGAACATTGATAAGCAACAATGACACTACAAAGAAGCAAGCAGAGAGCATCAAAGAACCAACAGAGGATGAGAAGCAAACAAAGGCAGATGAAGCTACGGAGCAAGTTGTGATGCCAAACAAAAGCACTGAGAAACTTAAAGAGAAGGACAACCAGCCACAAAGCTCAAAGGAAGTAGCTCAGAGACAGCAGCAAATAGGAAAGAGCATCACACCTCCACTGCCTTATCCCCAGAGGTTCAACAAAGAGGTTAAAGACCAGCATTTTCACAAGTTCCTTGAGACCTTCAAGAAACTGGAAATTAATATCCCCTTGGCTGAAGCACTTGAGCAAATGCCCCTATATTCCAAGTTTCTGAAGGATCTTATCAACAAGAAAAGAAGTTGGCATGAGAAAGAAACCATGGTGATTACTGAGGAATGCAGGGCATTGATTCAAAAGGGGATTCCTCCCAAGCTTGAGGACCCAGGGAGCTTTCTGTTGCCTTGCACCATTGGGGAAGTGACCATCACTAAAGCAATGTGCGATCTCGAAGCAAGTATTAACTTAATTCCATCTTCCCTGGTGAAAAAGCTGCATATAGAAGAGGTCAAACCAGTACAAATGTCTCTGGAGCTGGTAGATAAGTCAATGGTATACCCCAGGGGTGTAATTGAAAATCTTTTGGTCAAGGTGGATAGCTTTATATACCCTGCTGATTTTGTGGTTCTAGAATCAAACGAGGACGATGGTGACTCTGTTATACTGGGAAGGCCATTCTTGGCCACTGCTAGAGCTATCATAGACGTAGAGGAAGGGGAATTAACTCTCAGGATGCATGACCAGAGTGTCACTCTAAAGGTATTACCAGAGGCACAATTTAGCAAGGAGAAGAAAGACTATATGAAAAATGACCAGGAAAGTCACAGCAACATCCCAATGCTAAGGATTGTGCAGACTGATGAAAAAGTCCAAGAGGATATTAGAGTATTGGCCACTGAAAAGAGAGGTCCCCAAGGAAAACCTACGGCCAGAAAAGAAAGAACAACAAAAGGAAAGATGAAACGCAGAAACAAAGCAAAAAGGGGTTGGAAGAACAGAAAGATTCCAACAGAGGGGCTTTCCAAAGGTGACAAAGTGCAACTAATATATCAACAGCTGGGGGCAAATCAACAAACCGAGGACTACTACACTGTCAGCAGCATACTCTCATTAGAGCATGCTGAAATTGAACACCAGAAAACAAAGAAGAGGATCACGGTCAGAGGAGACAAATTGAGGCCCTACAAGCACCAACCACCATAAAAGAGAGCTCTCTTTGTCAAGCTAATGACAATAAAAGAGCGCTTGTTGGGAGGCAACCCAACCTGAGGTAGTTTTCCTTTCATAACTTTTTCAATAAGAGCGTTGGATAACTGCTATGTATTGCAAGGAGCTAAGTTTGGTGTTGCACACCAAAAACAATCTAAGGGAGAATGCAGGATGCTAAGTTTGGTGTTCCACCAAAACTTCATTTAAAATTACATTCTAACTTCCTACACATTGCTAGTTCCAAGCAATCAGACAGATTATTCAACAACTTAACTATTTTTGTTTAGTCTCAATTTCATAACCTTTAGCAAGGACACAAAAGTTTGCCCAGAGTTAACCACCAATTGAAGATTCCATGCATCAAGACTCAAAAAGGGGCACAACAGAAAGAAGAACAAAAGAGATACAAACCAATAGGTTGTATCTATACTTAACCTTTGCTGTTGAGAAATACTTTTAATTGATGTCTTGTTAAAGTGTTCATTTAGTTCAAACAGATTCAAACTTCTCTTAGAATAAGTAAACTAGTTTATGTGTGTGCTTGTGTGTTTACTTTCACTTGACAAGAAGCATGTTTTGTCCCCTGCATCTTTAAGTTAAATAAAAGAAATGTTTGAATATGAAGTAAGATGGTCTCTGTTAGATAGAAGTAGAATAAAAGTAAGTGGTGGTATGTGTGTGATTGTATAATAGCTCACTTTTAATGAATAAAGAGCCAGGATATCTCATTCTAAGTAAAGAGTGGCCTACTGTCTATGAATCTCAATTAAATAAAAAAAAAATTTCCTTGGTTAGAAAGAAAAACAAAAAGAAAGAAAGAAAAGAGATAGCCAAAAAGTGGCAGAACAAAAGGAAACAAAAAGAAACAAAGCTGGACACCAATAGCTTGAACTTTAAAATATATGCCTGTGGTGTCTTTGTACTAGGATCTGCTTGGATTAGTAAGCTCTTAGGAGTGCATCAACACTCGGTGACTTGGGTTAACTAATCCGGGATCATCAGCTGAAAGTCCACTATCAAGAGCAACCTAACTACAAGGCATTTAGTAACCCAAAGAGGTGCTGGGCATCAATGTTTTACGAAGGAATGTGAGCCAAGTGTCTATGGTGAATAATGTGTCAAGTATAAAGAAAAGGGAAATGAACTTGCTACACATGACACTCAAATAGAGCTTATAAACAAAGTAATAGCCAAGGATAAAGGAATAATGAGAGGTCATAGCAGTATGTTACTTGAAGCTTGAAGGAGACTTTCTAGGCCTAGGAGTCAATAAGAAGTGAGTATTTACATATCCACACAAAATCCCATGAACTATCAATAATACTCTGCTAGCATGAACATCCTCTTCCATTTCATTCTTTCTTCTCAATAAATCTTTTCTTGCTTGGGGACAAGCAAGCTTTAAGTTTGGTGTTGTGATGACAAGTCATCTTAGCCTAGTTTCACTAGCCTTTTTCTTTAGTTTTCAATTGAATTATGCACTTTCTTGCACTTTCTTGAAGCAAGAAGGAATAGCTAGGAGTAAAGAGAGGACAATGGAATAAGTGAAATTGAACCAGGAAGCAAAAAGCTGGACCTAAAGTTAGCCTCAAACTTTTGCACAAACTTTTGGGTGAAAAGTTAGCCTCAACGTTAGCCCCTAACTTTTGGGCTAATGTTGGAACTTGAAAATCACTCCCTGGGTACCAAAAGTTTGCGCCAACGTTAGCCCCTAACTTTGAGGCTAACGTTGGCACATGAAAATCACCCCTGGGCACCAAAAGTTTGCGCCAACGTTAGCCCCTAACTTTGAGGCTAACGTTGGCACATGAAAAATACAAGGGGAGGAGCAAAAGTTTGCGCCAACGTTAGCCCCTAACTTTGAGGCTAACGTTGGCGCCACAAGTGCACTAAGGAAGGCCAACGTTGGAGCAAAAGTTAGACCCCTAACTTTCGCCCCAACGTGGATAGCAGCAAATTTTGTGGGCTGATATGAAAAGTTAGACCAAAAGTTAGACCCTAACTTTTGCTCTAACTTTTGCACCAACTTTTGCAAAACTCCAACCCGGTTCAATTGGTTCACTTTGGTTCTTCTCCAAACTTCAAGAGCAATCAACCAAGGCCTCTTTCAACCCAATTCCACCAAGAGCAAAGGCCCAACTCAAGACTTGAAGATCATTTGAAGAAAGTGTATAAATAGGATAGAATTCAAGTTCTTCGGAGAGCTTTTCCCTTTGAATGTTCATAATAGTTTTCGGAGAGCTTTGGATATTGAGTGGACTTTAATTTCTTAGTCTTGGGGAAGGAGAATTCACTTCTCTTCCTCTTAGTTTTATTGCTTTCAATTTCAATTACAATTGTCTTGGATCTTGGGTTGGAGAATTGAAGAAATTCTGTTTCAATCTCATCCTTGGATCTCTCTGCTTTATTTACTGCTTGATTGAATTTAATTTCTGTTACTTGCTTCTCATCTACTTTCCTTGCAATTTACAATTCCTTTGCAATTGCTCTTGTTGGATCTAGGAAGGCATTGAGATCTAGACTTGGTTTTCTAGTCTCTGGGTCCTGAGATCTGAATTCCTAATTCCTAATTTACATTTTGTTTCTTGCTTTTAATGTTCATTTACTTTACTGCTTCAAGATCCGATTCAACCCAAACCTCCTTTTACTCTTTTGTTTGATGCAAGTTACTTTTCTTTGTTTAATTTCTGCAAATCCAACTCCCAATCCCCTTTACATTTCGAGCCATTTACATTTCTTGCACTTTAAAATTCCGTAATTTACATTTCTTGCACTCTATGTTTCTGCCATTTAATTTCTTGTTCTTTAAGATTCAGCAATTTAATTTGCTGCTCTCTTTAATTTCATGCAATTTACATTATGCAAATCACAAATCACCCAACCAACACTTGATTCGCTTGACTAAATCAACCACTAAACTAAAATTGCTCAATCCTTCAATCCCTGTGGGATCGACCTCACTCCCGTGAGTTTTTATTACTTGATGCGACCCGGTGCACTTGCCGGTTAGATTTGTGTGTTTTGGGAGAGATTCATTTCTCCAACAAAATAACTCATCACAACTCCGACTTCTCCCTCTTCAGAGCTGCAACTTCAGCCTTCAAAACCTCCAGCTCGCTAAGAAACACGGCAGCTTGAGAACCCACGTCGGAAGCCCGTTGCCGCTCTGTACTCAGTTGGGAAAGAAGTGAAGACTCTACCTCGAAAAGACGGAGGATCTCTGCCCCAGCCTCCTCGGAAGACTTCACTGCTTTCTCCCTCGCGACCTCAGCAGCCTCGAGCTGCTCCTTCAATTTAGCCACCTCAGCGTGCGAATGACGAAGTTTTTTGTCCAACAAACCAACCTGAGCCATCACGGGTTTGGCCTTCCGAACAACAACAGCAGATCGGAGGAGGGCACGATACACCGACTTAGCCTGGAACAAAACATCACAATCATCAAAAAACGACTCCGTCCCAGGCATAAAGTGCTGATCAATAAACCCAGAAGCATCAAAACGCCGATCCATTACACTGGGCACAGCACCCTCCTCCTCAAAAGTCTCACTGCAAGGCTCCTCGGGCCTCTTCCTCTTCCGAGAAGCCTCGGCAGCCGTGACCACGACAACTTCAGGCGAGTTCGCGGGACCAGGCGAAGCCTGAAGATCAACCTGCACCCCCGAAGAAATCACCTCCTGAGAAACCGGCTGAGAATACACGGCAGGATTGGAAACAGGGGTAGATGGAGACGAAGACCCCTCCTCCCGACCCATCGCTACCTTCAGACACACCAAAGAAGTCAAACCACCAGCCATTTCAACTGAAAAGAACCAAAGAAAAATTTCAAGTTACAAAAATGGGAGAACAAACATGAAAAACGAGAAAGAAACAGCCACACACCAATATACGTCCGACAAGCCTCGGGATCCCCCATGACGTCTCGAGGATTTAACGGGCGCTCGCCAAACAAATGCCATAAGACATTGGCAATATCCTTATCCTCCGGAGACAGACCATCATAGGAGACCTTAGTCAAAACCGACGGCCCGGCGCGGAAATTCCAATAGGTCGAAAACCGGCGCACACCCTCTAAAGACAACCAAAATGGATGATGCCCCCAGACAGGGCGCACCTTAAAATACTCTCTCTTAAAACCATGAAAAGAGTCTTCAAACAAATCGAAAATGCGGCGATAAGGCTGAGCCCGAAACGACATATACCCTTTCTTATGCTTCACCTCCTTAGACGGAAGAGTACATAAGAATAGAAAAAGGAAGATAGGAACCGAAGCCGGGAGATCAAGATACCGACACACAAGCTCGAAAGTCCGAACGGCTGCCCAACTATTCGGATGAAGCTGAGACAGCGCCACGGAACACCGACTCAGCAACTCCTGAACAAACGGCGAAAAGGAAGCCGTACGCCAAGCCGAGTAAACATTGATTCGTAAACCCACATCCAGTCCAGAACAGTGGGCGAATCAAGGTTCAAATAGCAAACGCGCTCATCGGCGTCCGGAAGGGCAAGCTCGTACTGCCGCTCCATATCGCCACCGCCACAAATTGCCCCCTGATCACGGAGGCGTTGAAGATCGGCCTCCGTCATCCGCGACGGGACGCCCCATACATCGCTAGTCACCCAAGTATAGCAAGCAGGGACGCCCCTGGAAAGGGCTATTGGAGTACCCACACCCTCACTCCTCCGCCGATGCATACCTAAAACAGGGAGGAGCACCACCATCAACCTACTAAACCTACGCAGAAGTAAGGAAGACAACCAAAACCCTACTGCCACTAACAACCCAGCACAGCGGTGCTCAACCCCTCTAAAACACAAATACCACCACCCAAATACAAAACGCAGTACAAAAAGGAAATGGCAAAACAATACATAGGCAAATACAAGACAATAAAAAGTAAAAACAAGGAAGAGCAGAAGAAAACCAACCTGACAAACGCAGGAAAAGCCTGGGAAAAAAGCTGATGAACGCAGAAGCTCCATAGCAAAGCAAACGCCCAAAAACACCACAGAGAAGAAGAACAGTTTTTCAGAAGAAGAGAGAACGAAAGAAAAATGAACTGATCAAGGGAAGCAAGGAGGAAAACTAAAAACAGTTTTCAAAAGGGGCAGAAAAAGACACGAATAGCCCTAAGCAACAAAAGGCGCGTAGGGGCAATAAAGGAAAACGTCCCCTCACATTAAATGCCCCCTCGAGAAAAGAAACTAATAAAGCACACCTCGAAAAACGCAACGGATGCAGTAGATACGGAAGAGTCACATCACACCAAAACGGCCGGACGAAATCTTCTGCAAAGACAGGTCCGAGGTACCGACCTCCCTCCGGAGAACCCAACGACAACCCGAGAAAAATGAAAGACCTAACCCACGGTCAAAACCATATCTCCCAGTGACAAACCGACCTTGCTCGCTCTCCCGCTGCGGGGGCAACTGTTACGGATCTGGGCCACAGATCCCGAGCCCGAGGTTGGACCCGAACCCGGCTTCCCGGGCCCGACCCGCCTCTCTCTTCTAGAAGGCCCAAAAACCGGCCCTCTAGAACTCTCAACCGACTTTCGAAATCAAACGCCTCCCTTATCTTAGCCAAATAAGATAAGATAAGATATTCACCATCACCTATAAATAGAGGACCCACGTCCCTCCAGGTATTCATTCATCCCTCACGCCTTCTACCTCTTAGATCCATTCTGACTTGAGCGTCGGAGTGTCTTTGCAGGTACCTCCCCCCATTGCTCCAGTCAAGTGATCCGGCATCCGCTTCGACCCGCAAGTTCCCGATCCATCTCTCAACCCGTACTGGAGACTTCCAATGGCTTCTGACATTTGATGTTCCAATTTATTAGCTAGTACAAGAGGTTTAATTTGTTGTTCAGAATTTGATTTCATTGCTAGTGTTATAGGCTATTCTAGCTGTAGATTTTGACAGGACATTAATACAAGATTTTGCAATTATTTTTGAATAATATGAAACTATAGAAATAAGTTCATCTTTGAACATAAATCAACGAATGTTCTGTAGAGTTTGATAAGAAAAACAATAAAAGAAAAAATAACACAAACTACTGCTAGAATAACCTATCTCAAAAATAATGAATAAAAATGATCAATAAAAACTAAGTGTATATAGTGACTATATGTAAAGAATGAAAAAAACTAGGCGAGTTCCGGAGTACCTAACAAATCAGGAAGATTCACAAGATGTTTTATAGGAATCAATAATATAGCAACATCTTGGGAGAAAGCAACAATTCTTATCATTGATAACCTTCTATAATTTACTATTGAAAAGAGTGACTTTATTGAAAAGAAAGGTACATTCATTAATTCATATAAAAATATGATGAGGTGGATGGATACTAAAAAATAAAGAGAAATGGGAGGAAAATTTCTTGAGAAATAAATTCTCTATTATAAAAAGCTTATTTAAAAAATTATACAAATAATATATAATGTTCAAATAATGTTTAAAATAGAACATTTCAAATAATAGGGAAAATATGCTGTTTCAATTAACAAAAAAGATAGACAGTTTCAACTAATAGGAGAGATGGGTGGTTTTAAGTTAAAACCAGCATATTATTTCTCTAAAACACTTGAAAAAAGAATAAAAAACATAAAAAATTAAAAATTGTGATAAACAAATTGAGTAAAATATCGTTTTTGTCCCTCAACGTTTGGGGTAAATTCTATTTGTGTCCCTAACGTTTAAATCGTCCTATTTATATTTCTAACGTTTGTAAAAGTGATTCAATGTTATCTTGCCGTCAATTACACATCATGAGCGCTTTAGTTTGAGTCTTAAAAATCTCTTCTTGAAGTTAGAATACAAATGTCTGTGATAGAATCGATGATCTACTCCGAAAAATAGCTCATCAAATGTTGAAACTAATTCCTACAACATTTACATAATTCACTTTTCTAGTGACATAATTGAATCTAAACACAAATAGTGGGTATAATATTAAAATCGACCACATCCAAATGAGACCTAACTAAGAATGAATTCATCCAAGTGAGAATAATTGAAAAATATAATCTGATTTGTTAGTATGATTGATAGTAGGATAACATTGAATCACTTTTATAAACGTTAAGGATACAAATAGGATGATTTAAACGTTAGGGACACAAATAGGATTTACCCCAAACGTTGGGGATAAAAACGATACTTTACTCAACAAAATTTGAACAATACATTATTTAAATTTAAAATTTTTAATATAACAATTTTAAAAAAATTTTCATGTAGTCTTCTTGAGTACTAATTTAAATGTTAGCTTCTAGAATAATTTAATTTTTAATACATATGCACATTGGTAGTTGGTTCTAATTAAAATTTTTAAAATTTTTATATATTTTTTATTTTTTAGTACTAATTTAAATGTGTTGATTTTTAAAAAAATAATGTACTAATTTTAAATTAGTAATTTTAAATTTCGTAATATGCTTAGTTGTTCACTAATCAGTGAGTTAAAACTGCTCATCTCCCCTATTATTTAAAAATCGGTCATCTTTTTTATTATTTGAAACCGTCCATCTTCTATATTATTTGAAACGTTCTATTTTAAAGAGTTTGTACAAACAAACAAAGTTATTAATTTAAAATTTAAAATATAGATTACATATAAACTAATTAAAGTCGATCTAAGTAATTACAAAATATATCGATTCTTATTTTTTAAATTGATTCAAACTAAGTAATTAATAATTTTTATTATTTTTAAAAATTATATTTTTATATTTAGAAATACATATATATCGTTTACATCGTTTACAGTGTAAACGAAATAATTATAAATTTATCTCGTTTTAAATTTTATATATTTCGTTTTACAAACGAGATCAAGCCAAATAAAATCGTGTCTTATCTCATTTACAATCTAAATGAAATATAAGTAATTTTAATTAATTTACACTATAAACAAAATATGTAAAAAAAATAGAAATTGATAAATATACTACAAATTACATATATCTGTGAATAAAATATTTAAATTATTTATTTAAAAAAAATCCCATAAAAATACACAAAATATTTTAATAAATAGTATTATTTTATTTATATTACTGATTCAATTTATCTATCAATAAAATTTTATATTTATTGACAATTATTAATTATCTTATTAAAAATTTTCTCTACATTGCTTATATAATAAAACATTGATATTTAAATAATTTAATTTAGGAATTTTTGTTATGATATATTTCTTTATATAAAGATACCAATACCCTTTATCTAATTAATGTAAAAAGATTAAAAATAATCTATTTTAGTTAGGCTATGTTTGGTTGGAAGAAAAGAAATAGAGAGGAAAGAAATAGAAAGGAAAGAAAAGAAAGAAAAGAAATTGAGTGGATTTTTATTTTTTTTAGATGTGTTTGGATGAAAGGAAAATAAGAAGGAAAGAAATGGTATAATAAGACAATTTTACCCTTATATTATAAAATATATTGAAAAAAGTAAAAGGGTAATATTGGAAGTAGAGAGAGAGAATTAGTTTTCTCTCCATTTTCTCTCCATTGTTGGAGGGAAAGAAAATTAGTGGGTCCCACTAATATTTTTCTATCCCATTTTCTTTCCTCTCCCATTTCTCCCCTCAACCAAACAAGGAAAAATAACTATTTTCCTTCCAATTTCTTTTCCTTCCTTTTCCTTCCTCCCATTTTCACCTCAAACAAACACATCATTAATGAAACACGTAATAATTTATCAATTATATACACCATAAGAATACTTATACCTTATAACTTTATAGAATGCCGTGATATTTTCTTTTTTAATTGAACCACCAACATATATTAAAAGTGTTTCAATAGTTGCAAGTAGTAGCATCGTACACTACAAAAAAAAAAAAAAAAAGGCTTATGGTCAACGGTAAAAAATTATGATTATATAGCTAGTAAAAAGGGTGACTATAGATCTATGGTCACGGTTTTGGACCTATGGTCACGATTTTTTATTGTTGCCTATTCTCTCGTGGTCATAGGTTTATGGTTATAGTTTTTTTTATCTATGGTCACGGTTTCAATTTTCAAATTCTGACACTTTAAGCCACGTTTTTTCACTGTGACCATAGGTTAATCTATGGTCACGCGAAAAAACTGTGACCATAGACCTCCTTTAGGTCACCCTTCTTTAAAAAACCATGACCATAGACCATTTTAGGTCACCCCCAAAACCGTGACCATAGACTCCTTTAGGTCATCTCAAAAAACTGTGACTATAGGCCTTTTAGGTCACCCTTTTTTAAAAAATCGTGACTATAAATCTTTTTTGGTCACCCCAAAAAACTGTAACTATAGACCCCTTTTGGTCACCCCTATAAACCGTGACTATAGATCTTTTTAGGCCACCATTTTTTAAAAAACCGTGATCATAGGTACTCTATAGTCACCCTTTTTTAAAAATCGTGACCATAACTTCTTTTTTTTTTTTGTCACGGTAAAAAATCGTGACCGTAGCAAAAAAAACCGTAGCCATAAACCTAAAATGTTGCAGTGATATATGATAGATTACTTGTGTAGTTGTGTGTGAACAAAAGAAAAGAAAAGAAGCCTCTCTTTGCATGACAAAGTGTAAAAATCTGAATTAAATTTTAGATAGGAGGAGTACTAGAACAACAAATTTTGTGATTTGTAATTATTAATTAATCATTATCAATATTTTTAATAGTATGAAATTATATCTAATAGTGTGGAATTACTTTTTTTTTTGTTAGTTAAATGCTAGCTAAATTTTAATAAAAATGCTGGCTCTAGATTTTTTCGTTTACATAGTATTTAACAATTATAAATACAAATGCCATTTTTCAGTCTTGTATTATTAGAGCAAAATTTTTCACTCCTCATCAGTCCTATCCCAGAGGATGAGATGAGCCCTAATAATGGCTTCCTATTGTTACTTGACAAGTAGCTTTATCATATCCACACTGGCCACTAAATTGACAAAATGAAATGTTGATTTAGTCTTTTGGGGTCTGAGAATGTTGCTCCATGATCTTCTCCGGTTATGGTTTTCAGCCACAAGCATATCCTTAACTAAAGAACTAGAAACATATATATTCTCACAAGAGTAAAGTAACAATTTAGTTCCAAAAAAAATTTATATTAGATAAATTTGTCCTTTAAAAATAAAAAACACTAAATAAATTTTTAAAAAATTTGCTTTTGTTGATTATATTATGTCTTCTTGTTAAAAAAACATTTGATGTCGTTAGTGGCAGAAATCTATTTATCTAATTTAAAATATATATATATATATATATATATATAGAGAGAGAGAAAGAGAGAGAGAATAAAAGCACTTTAAATAGGATTCATAACACTACCAGATTTAAATCTACTTTTCTTATCAATAACTACTATATCAGTAACTATATTGAGTAGGGGTGGTAAAGCGGGCCGGTCTGCTCCCAATCCGACCCACCCCGCCTAGGCCCGCCCATAAACGGGGTGGACCGGCCCGCTCCACCAACTAAAATGGGTTCAAAATGCTAGCCTATTCTGTTTTATGGCAGATTGGCGGGTTGGCGGGCTAGTCTGTTTGACTTTTTTTTTTTGAAAAATAAAATTCATTAAAATTAACCAAAAAATAATAATTAAAAAATCAAATATAAATAAAAAAATAATTAAATTATAATATAATTTTTTTACTATGTTTTTCTTTTAATTTTTAATTTCAATAAAATTGTTCAAAATCATATTTGTTAATAGAATCATCTTTATTTTAAAAAATAAGTCACATAATTTGAGCATATATACGAAATTGTAAAATAAAATAAATAAAGTTAATAACTAAAAGAAGAATAAAAACAAAAAATAAAAAAAAGTGTTTAAAAATTTTATAATTATTAGTTTTATTATAGTAATCACTCTTTTATTTAATTAAAAAAATAAAAATAAAAAACTTTGGCCCGGCGGACCGTTCCGCCCCGCCCCGCCAAAATCCGCCAATTTGACGGTGCGGATTTGGCAAATTTTTTTAATTTGGCGAGCTCCAAATCCTAGTCCGACCCGCTTTTTTTAGCGGGTTTAGCAGATCGGCCCGACGGGCTCGACCCGTTTATCACCCCTAATATTGAGATTTATCAGCCCTAATATTGAGATTGATAAGTTGAGTGACTTTGAATATTAGACAAATTGATTAATATATGTGTTAATTCTTCTAAACTTTAAAATTAGACATATTAACTCTTCAAATGTTTAAAATTAGACAAATTAATTTTTACCCACTAACAACGTCAAGTGTTTTTTGATAGAAAGACTTAACATACGTATCTAACAAAAGCAAATATCAAAACGATAAATACATGTTTAGTATTTTTTTTATTTTTTCAGAATGAATTTGATTAGCGCAAAATTTTTTTGAGATTAAATTCTCACTTTTATATATATAAATATATATAATTAAATGTGAGTTTTCTTAGGCGTTTTGCTTTATATATGTATTTTAATTTGTTTCCTTGCTTTCCATTAGCCTATGTGGTTTTCATAGATCACTCATTTTTCATGGTAAAACTAAAGCAAGAATAAATACAAATATTTATATATTATATCTATTTTTTTGAATAATCATTTATGTGATTAAATATATAAGATAATTATTTTTATTGAAGTAGTATTATTAATATATTTATAAAGACATATATTTTAAATTTTAATTTTTGATTTTAATTTATTTTTATAATTTTATATTTTTATTTAATTATGACCGAATCAATTGAGTGAATTAATGATCCATCATTTAAACTAATAATCCAATAATTTAATCTTATAACCAGATTAATTATCAGTTCGATTCGAATAACTAAATATTATGGCTTCAAAATATTCATTCCGATATTGTGATGACAATTTGACAATGCCCACACCTTATGCTGTGTTGCACATTCGAGACTCGTCTTGTCACCCACAATAGTAAATAAAGTTTGCACCAAAAATATCTCCTTTTGAACTTTGGGAGTAAAAATTTTTATTTTTATCTTTATAGTAATATAAATAAGGAGCTAATTTATTGACGTGATGCTCATACGTTAAATCTGAGAGTTTATTTGTTTAGATGTCGTCACTAGAAATTTTTAGATTTATATTTATAAATTATAAATTATTATTTACTTAAGTTGTTATTTTCAAATTTTAAGTTTGGATTATCTTATTTAGGTTGTTGTTTTTTAAATTTTAAATTGTTTTATTTGTTTGGATTGTTTTACTTAGGTTGTTATTTTTTAAATTTCAAAATATTTTATTTAAATTGTTATTTTTTAAATTTTATTTAGATTTTACTTAGGTTGTTCTTTTTTATATTTTAACACTATTTTTTAAAAATCTGTTTAATTTTTTTAGCATTATTTTTTAAAATTTTGTTGATTTTTTTTAAATTGCAGCTACATAAATTCTTTTAAAAAAATTTAGTTTTAAAAAAATTTACGTTAATTATTCTTCGGTTGTTACATACTAATATTACTATAAAGATTTACGTTAGTTTAGAATTTTTAAATTATTATTTGTTTAGGTTGTTATTTTTAAATTTTAAGTTTGGGTTGTTTTACTTAGTTTGTTATTTTTTAAATTTTAAATTAAAGTCAACCAAATTTAAAAAAATTTAGTTATGATGCAACTATAAAAATATAAGTTATGAGAGATGTAAAGCACCACAATTTAAAGTACATCAATCCCTTTCTTTACATATATCCAAAATCTCTCTACTTATTCCAATGGCTGGTATTCACAAAATTGCTGACATCAATCCTACAATCGACAATTTATGTGTGCGTATACAAGTGATACGGTTGAAGAGGAGAAGGCTTGTGATGCATTCTTGAGCAGAGAAAACAGAGGAGAGAAGAACGAGATTGTGATTGAGAAAGAAAGGAATTTTGGAATAATTCAATTGATTCAAATAGTCAAAGCTATATGCAGTATATATAGCTGTACAAATAGGAAAAATTAAATAACTAACTAGTAGTGTAGAATTTAAATCTAACAAACTAACCAACTTGTCAACTATACAATACAAATTCTACAGCTAAACAAAATAAACCGACACTACTAAGTTACGGAAATTTTCCATTGCCATACTTAATTGAGATGGTTTACCTCAATGAAGACGTGAGTTTTCTACTAATATTTTTCTATTTTATTTTAAATTTATATTATTTATATTTTAAATTTATTTGTTTATTCCCATCTAATCTTTTTTTTTTATTTTTGTTCATTAATTCTAGGGAGGAAAAATACACGCCTCAATTAAGAGGGCTTTTGTGTCTCGATTCATGAATTTACTAGAGGAAGGAATATCTTACCAAATAAGATATTTTGGTGTTGGACTCAATAAGGGTTACTTCAAGACTACACATCATGAGTATGTGGTTAATTTAAACCAACGTACTGATGTGCACAGAACTTCCAGAATCGTCGAGTATCCCACGATATGGATTTAAGTTTGTGAGTTTTGACACTCTTAATGCTCTTGGGTATGATTGCACCTATTTAGTTGGTAAGTTTATTATTTTAGAAAAAGTATAATTTATGTATAAATTTATTTATTTTATTGATAATTTATTCTGTATTTTTTTTTAACAAATTTATTGACAACAATTTTTTTATATTTTAAATCATTTTAGATGTTGTTGGATATTTTGTTGGAATTGAGAATGAGAGGACTCTTGAAAAGAATGACAAATCTACCAAGTATACTGTTATCGAATTAGAAATTAATGATGGATAATTATCTATTTATTTTTATAAATATAAAAATTTTGATAATCTCATCTTTTTAAAATATTATTTTAACTTATTTTTATTATAAATATTTTTATTAATATTATTAATAAGTAACAAATGTATCTTAACTAACATTAAGCTTAGTTAAAATTTTTTAGATTCAAAGGCACCGTTTTTAAACGTCTAAGTTTTTAAATGTTTTAAAAAAATCACTTCGGATTGATTTTTAAATTTTAAAAATATAAAATATATATAATTTGATATTATTTTATTGGTAGTTACTTTTTTAGTTATAATTATTTTTTGTTTATTTTGTTATAAAAAATATATTTAACATTAAACATTCTATTTGATATAGAAAAATAATGGAGTGTACATTTTTTGGCAACTATGCACATAAATTAAATGTTTTTCTGGGATCCGGCAATAAGGATGGAGCTGTTGTCGTCTTACAGTTTGTTAGAGTAAAGTTATATAACAGTAATATGTATCCATAATGTTTTAACAATATATTTTTATATGTGAGCTTTTACTTATTGTTTATGTGAATTTTTATTCATTTTGTATTAAATTAAATTTTTCAGAAAAGATTGTTTTACAAAATTCCATATATGGCACAAAGATGTTCTTCAATCTTGAAGATGCAACTGTCATCTAATTTAAAAATAGGTGAGTATTTTTTTTTAATTCTTTAATTTCATACTATGTGTGTGTTATCTAACATAGCTTTTTTTTTGTGCTTTATTTATCTAGCTTTGTAAGATTTGAAGAACCTAGAGGTAACATCGGCGGAATTCCAAATGAGGCTGCATTCTTAAAAATTTATCAAGGCAAAATCATTGAGAAGTTAAAAGAATTAGATACGGTAATTTTCTTTTTTGAAAAAAAATTGAGAAAAAAATAATTGAAATTCGTTGTACATAGATTATTTTTGTTTATTCATCTTATTTATTTAAAAACTCACCAAATTTAGAGAATTTAAATCATTAATTTTTTTTTAGAATGTTATTTGTGTTGTCTTGACTACTATAAGTCATATTATGGATATTCCAGACTGATGGTACGGCCAATGTGAATGCAACAGGTCAAAATATGCTTTTACAAAAACTTTCAAATGTTTAAGTTGTGGACGTCTCCTTTTATCCATAACTCCAAAGTTATTTATTTATTTTTTTAAATTAAAGTCTATGCACATTGGATTAGATATTGAATAAGTCTATAATTAACTTTTTTTATGTTATTTTCTTTTTTAAGCAGGTACCGAATAAAGATTGGTGTCATTGATGATTCTGACTGTGCATGTTTTATAGTCTTTGACAAGGAAGCAAAGCAAGTTCTGGGAAAGAGCTGTGTAGAGATACTTGATCCACGCCTATTAGTAAGATCTAACCAATATTTATTTCTAAAAACATTAGTGAAGATATTTTTATTGGTTATTTTTATATTATTTATTATTAATATATTATGTAATACCCTGTAGAAAGGAGATCTATCGGATACACCTACACTTTTGTTCAACCTAATTGATAAGACATTTCTCTTCATCGTTGAAGTTCAAATATCTGATAATCCATATTTTTCACCTTCTTATAAAGTTAAGAAGATGACTGATAATGTGGACCTCATAAATAAATTCAAAGAGGCTCATCTATTCAAACCGTGAGTATAATTATAAGTGTACTTTCCATTAAAAATTAATTTATTTTTTCCTTCCTTAATCATTAGTAGTATCTAATTTATAAATAATAATTAGTAATTAATTATAATTTTAGGATGTTGACTACACCGGTGGTTTGCTTCCAATTTCAAAAACATCCTCAATCATTGAAGGGGAGAAAGTAGAAAGTGCTAAGGTATTTGTTCAAAAAATAATTTTTTTGTTTGTTTGTTCTCTCAAAATTAGATCTTAATTTTATTCAAAAAATATTAGTGAGATAAAATCAAAGGTTAGAAAGAAGTCTTTAATTTAACGTGGTATTTTGTACAGAATTTGTTGCTTGAATTCTCCAATGAAGTTGCGGCCAATGATGAATCCGAATTGTTGGAAAATGCTATTACACCAACTAAGCGATTATCCTCAGAGTCGGAAGAATCAAAGGTAGAAGGAGATACCTCAACTTGCAAGAAGATCAAGATTGAGAAAGAAACTTGAGAATTTGGATGCACATATTTCGGAATCCCTTTTAGAATCTATCTAATAGAATAATCCCAAGCATATGTTTGTTTTGGTGGAAACATTGTCTTTTCTTGAGTTGTTATTTTTCTTTTGGTTCTTTTCGATTTTTATGTTTGGAATTTATAATTTTTTTAAATATAAATTGAAGTTATTTGGTTATTATTTGTGGTTTTATTTTTAATTTGATTTTTACAGTTGATATTCTGATAATATCTAATTTAATATTTAATGTGATAAAGTTATAAATTTCTTTTTTGAATTATCGTTGATACAATTAAGTTAGTTATTAATTTTTAATGTGTATTTATTTTTAAAAAAAATCTAATTATAATTTTTAATTAAAGTATTATGTTTAAATTTTAAATTTAAATTCAAATATACTTTTTTTTTTTGAATTTTTACGTAAGCAATTGGGTTTGAGAATATTTTTTAAGAATTTATATAATTTATAAACTACTATGCTAATTACAAAGGATTATAATAAAGTAAATAGAATTACCAGTCTTATTAAGATGTGAGGTTATTTATACTATTTAAAAAAAGTGTAATACTGTTTAAAGTTTAGAAAAGGTATAATAAAGTTAATACTGTTTATGATGAAATAAAAAAAATATTTTTAAATTAACAAATTTCTATATTCCTAATAGACAACGAACGTTTGATTATAAAATTTTATTTAAAAATTTAAAATTTATACTAGCTAATTAGAAAATTCTATTTAAAAATTTAAAATTTAAATTTCTAATACTAATTTCTAATTAAGTAAGTTCTTAACTATTTCGATTTTTAAATTTAAATTTTTTTAATTGCCACATTTATAAATTTTTATTATTATCTTTTAGATTATCTCTCCACAATAGAAGTACTTTCATCTTTTTTTCTCTTTTTAAATATTTTTTTCTAAATTTACGTAATTTATAAGGTTATTAATTTTTAGATTATATCTAAATTTATTATTTTTATCGATAAATAATAGGATTGATACTATTTATAACGAAACTAATAAAAATTATTTTTAAATTAACAAATTCCTATATTTTTAATGAACAACAAACGTTTAATTAAAAAAGTTAATTTAAAATTTTAAATTTGCACTAGCTAATTAGGAAACTCTATTTAAAAATTTGAAATTTAAAATTCTAATACTAATTCTTAATTAAGTGACTTCTTAACTGTTTTAATTTTTAAATTTAAATTTTTTTATTTGTCACATTTATAAATTTTTTCTGTTTACTTCATTTACATTGTTATTTTTTAGATTGTCTCAGCACAATAATAGAGGTACTTTTATCTTTTTCTCTCTTTTTACTTATAAGTTATTCATTTTCAATCTCTTTATTTAAGGAAATGAAAAAAAAAAGATTTTAACTATAAGTTGAATTTATTGATCGTGAGATTAAACTTATATTTATTTGAAAAAAGATACTTTTGTAAAAAAAATATATTATTTTCCGTGAAATATGTTTACGTAACTAAATAAATGAGAATAAAAAGAAAATTAAAGCAGCCAATGAAAATAAAACCTGTGCGATTTTACATAGACATAAGAAGACACTAATTTCATATTCTATATGATAAGTTAGACATGAAAAAAAATTGTAAAAAAATTAGTGTCTCAGCATTTTTGAGAGACAAAAAATACATATTTTTAATGGGTTTTGTGTATGACCATGTCTTTCATCATTTTTGTCTCAGTAAATAAATATCATACATGTATTTCTGTGTACTCCCGTGTCTATGTTTTGATGGACATGTATACCAAAAACAAATGCTGCCATATGTGTACTGATGAGCGGATAATTTATACGCTTTTTGGTATTATTTTTAGGTAGTTTTTAGTATAATTTAGTTAGTTTTTACTATGTTTTTATTAGTTTTTATGCAAAATTTACATTTTAGGACTTCACTATGAGTTTGTGTGTTTTTCTATGATTTCAGGTATTTTCTGGCTGAAATTGAGGGACCTGAGCAAAAATTTGATTCAGAGGCTGAAAAAGGACTGCAGATGCTGTTGGATTCTGACCTCCCTGCACTCGAAGTGGATTTTCTAGAGCTAAAAAAACCCAATTGGCGCACTCTTAAATGCGTTGAAAAGTAGACATCCAGGGCTTTCTAGCAATATATAATAGTTCATACTTTTCCCAAGTTTTGACGACACAAACTGGCATTCAAACGCCAACTTCCTGCCCTATTCTGAAGTTAAACGCCAGAAACAGGTTACAAACTAGAGTTAAACGCCACAAACAGGCTGCAACCTGGCGTTTAACTCCAAGAGAAGTCTCTACACGTGTAAAGCTCAATGCTCAGCCCAAGCACACACCAAGTGGGCCTTGGAAGTGAATTTCTGCATCATTTACTCATTTCTGTAAACCCTAGTTACTAGTTTAGTATAAAAACTACCTTTAGTGATTTATTTCACATCTTTTGATCATTTTTGAGACTATCCTTGTATCACTTTTGATCTCTTGATCACGTTTAGGGGCTGGCTATTCGGCCATGCTTGGACCTTCATCACTTATGTATTTTCAACGGTGGAGTTTCTACACTCCATAGATTAAGGTGTGGAGCTCTGCTGTTCTTTATGAATTAATGTAAAGTACTATTGTTTTTCTATTCAATTCAAGCTTATTCTTATTCCAAGATATTCACTCGCACTTCAACCTGTTGAATGTGATGATCCGTGACACTCATCATCATTCTCACCTATGAACGCGTACCTGACAACCACTTCCGTTCTATCTGCAATAGCTTGAGTGTGTATCTCTTAGCCTCCTGGTTCATGATCAGAGTCTTCGTGGTATAGGCTAGAATTATTGGCGGCCATTCCTGATATTCCGAGTAGGATCTGGGAAGGGATGACTGTGACGAGCTTCAAACTTGCGAGTGTTGGACGTAGTGACAGACGCAAAAGGATCAATGGATCTTATTCCAACATGATCGAGAACCGACAGATGATTAGCCGTGCGGTGACAGCGCATTTGGATCATTTTCACTGAGAGGACGGATGGTAGCCATTGACAACGGTGATCCCCCAACATAAAGCTTGCCATGGAAAGGAGTATGAATGATTGAATGAAGACAGTAGGAAAGTAGAGATTCAGAAGGAGCAAAGCATCTCTATACGCTTATCTAAAATTCTCACTAATGAATTACATAGGCATTTCTATCTTTATCTTGTTTTTATCTATATTTTAATTATCAAAACCTCATAACCATTTGAATCTGCCTGACTGAGATTTACAAAATGACCATAGCTTGCTTCAAGCTGACAATCTCCGTGGGATCGACCCTTATTCACGTAAGGTTTATTACTTGGATGACCCAGTGCACTTGCTGGTTAGTTGTGCGGAGTTGTGAAAAAGGAATTGAGATTATGAACGTGCGTACCAAGTTTTTGGCGCCGTTGAGATCACAATTTCGTGCACCAAGTTTTTGGCGCCGTTGCCGGGGATTGTTCGAGTTTGGACAACTGACGGTTCATCTTGTTGCTCAGATTAGGTAATTTTATTTTAATTTTAAGCTTTTTGTTTTTATTATTTTTAATTTCGAAAAAAAATTTTCAAAAAAATAAATTATTCTATGTTCTTCAGAACTTTTAAGAATGAATTCTAAGTTTCATGAGATATGTTGAATCCTGGCTGGCTGTTAAGCCATGTCTAATCTTTTGGACCGAGGTTTCAACTATCCTTAGAAGAGCTTCTTTGTCTTTCTCAGCAAATTAGCTGTTGTATGTAATGATCTGCTAAAGCTTGGCTGACCATTGGCCATGTCTAGTGTTTTGGACTGGAGCTTTCACTGAAAGCTTGGCTGGCTAGTAAGCCATGTCTAATTCCTGGACTGGAGCTTTAGACTAACATCGCATGATTCTTGGAATTCTCATTAAAAATTTTGAAATCCTTATTTTTCTTTTTCCAAATAATTTTCGAAAAATACAAAAAAAGTTAATAAAATCATAAAACCAAAAAAATAATTTTGTGTTTCTTGTTTGAGTCTAGTGCCAAATTGTAAGTTTGGTGTCAATTGCATCCTTTTAATTTCCTGAAAATTTTCGAAAACTCAGGCATGGTGTTCTTTGTAACAGCCCAGACCACCCGCTAGCACGATATTGTCCGCTTTGGCACACAAGGCCTCACGGTTTTGCTTTTAATGATAGGGATGCTAGCCGAAACCCCCTCACAATCACTCGTCAAAACACGTCATGCTAGGGAGAGGTATCCACACCCTTATAAGGCATGCTTCGTTCCCCTCCCCAACCGATGTGGGCCTTACAATCCACCCCCCTAAGGGAGCCCAGCGCCCTCGCTGGCACATCGATCCGGGTCCCGGCTCTGATACCATCTGTAACAGCTCAGACCACCCGCTAGCACGATATTGTCCGCTTTGGCACACAAGGCCTCACGGTTTTGCTTTTAACGATAGGGATGCTAGCCGAAACCCCCCACATTCACTCGTCAAAACGCGTCATGCTAGGGAGAGGTATCCACACCCTTATAAGGCATGCTTCGTTCCCCTCCCCAACCGATGTGGGCCTTACATTCTTCATGATCTTCAAGTTGTTCTTGATGATCTTCTTTGTTTGATCTTTGCATTTTTATGTTTTGTGTCTTTTCTTGTTTTTCATATGTATTTTCAATTTGTTAGTGTCTAAACATTGAAAATTTCTAAGTTTCGTGTCTTGCATGTTTTTTTTTTCTTAAAAATTTTCAAAAATAAGTTTTGGTGTTCATCTTGACATTCAAAGTGTTCTTGCATGCATTAGTTGTTTTGATTCATAATTTTTATGTTTTGTTTCAATTTGGTGTTTTTCTCTCTTTTTACTAAAAATCCAAAAATAAAAAATATATCTTTCCTTATTTTACTCATCAATTTCAATTTCAAAATTTTATCTTTTCAAATCTTTTTCATTTTTTTTACATATTTTTTGAAATTTTTTTTATTGATTTTCAAAATCTTTTTCTTATTCTTACTTCATATTTTTGAAAATCTCACTAACATTTAATATTTTGATTCAAAAATTTCCAAGTTGTTACTTGCCTATTAAAAAAGGTTCAATCTTTAAACTCTAGAATCATATCTTTTTAGTTTCTTGTTAGTCAAATAATCAACTTTAATTTTAAAAATAAAATCTTTTTAATTTCCTTTTCAAATCTTTTCTAACTTCTTATCCTTTCAAATTTGATTTTCAAATCTTTTTCAATTAAATACTTGATTTTTTTGTTTGATTTTAAAAGTTTTCTATTTCAATCATATCTTTTTCAAAACCACCTAACTAATTTTCTCTCTCTAATTTTCGAAAACTCTTACCCACTTTTTCAAAATTCTTTTTAATTAACTAATTGTTTCAATTTTAATTTTAATTTTATTTCTCTTTTTAATTTTCAAATTCTAACTAATAATTAAAATAAAACAAAAAAATTATTTTCCTTTTATTTTAATTTAAATTTGAATTCAATCTCCCCCTCTCATCTTTCTATTTATTTATCTACTAACACTCCTCTTCCACTCAAAATTTGAACCCCCTCTTCTTCACTGTGTTCGAAATTTTTTCTTCTCCTTCTTTTATTATTCTCTTCTTCTACTCACATAAAGGAATCTCTATACTGTAACATAGAGGATTCCTATTCTTTTCTATTCTCTTCTTTTTCATATGAGCAGAAACAGGGACAAAGACATTCTTATTGAAGCTAATCCTGAACATGAAAGGACTCTTAAGAGGAAAGTAAAAGATGCTAAAGCACAACTTTCTAGAGAGGACCTGACAGAAATTTTTGAAAAAGAAGGAGACATGGCCGAACCAAATAACAACAATGCCAACAATACAAGGAAGATGCTTGGTGACTTCATTGCACCTTCTTCTTACTTCTGTGGAAGCAGCATCTCAATTCCTGCCATTGGAGCAAACAACTTTGAGCTTAAGCCTCAATTAGTTTCTCTGATGCAGCAGAATTGTAAGTTTCATGGACTTCTATTGGAAGATCCTCATTAGTTCTTAGCTGAATTCTTGAAAATCTGTGACACTGTTAAGACCAATGGAGTTGATCCCGAGGTCTACAGGCTTATGCTTTTCCCTTTTGCTGTAAGAGACAGAGCTAGAACATGGTTGGATTCACAACCTAAGGAAAGCCTGAACTCTTGGAAAAAGCTGGTCACTGCTTTCCTGGCCAAATTCTTTCCACCTCAAAAGATGAGCAAGCTTAGAGTGGAAATCCAAACCTTCAGACAGAAGGAAGGTGAGTCCCTCTATAAAGCTTGGGAAAGATATAAGCAATTGATTAAAAGGTGTCCTACTGACATGCTTCCAGAATGGAGCATCATATGTATATTCTACTGTTTGCAGGAGGATCTCTTCATCTGAAATCCCCTGCAGAAGCTCAGGAACTCATTGAAATGGTTGCAAATAACCAGTTCATGTACACCTCTGAGAGGAATCTTGTGAACAATGGGACGTCTCAGAAGAAGGGAGTTCTTGAAATTGATACTCTGAATGCCATATTGGCTCAGAACAAAATATTGACTCAGCAAGTCAATATGATTTCTCGGAGTCTAAATGGATTGCAAGCTGCATCCAACAATACTAAAGAAGCATCTTTTGAAGAAGAAGCTTATGATCCTGAGAACCCTGCAATGGCAGAGGTGAATTACATGGGAGAACCCTATGGAAACACCTATAATCCTTCATAGAGAAATCATCCAAATTTCTTATGGAAGGACCAACAGAAGCCTCAACAAGGCTTCAACAATAATGGTGGAAGAAATAGGTTTAGCAATAGCAAGCCTTTTCCATCATCTTCTCAGCAATAGACAGAGAATCCTGAACAGAGCTATTCTGGCCTGGCAACCATAGTCTCTGATCTATCTAAGACCACACTAAGTTTCATGAATGAAACAAGGTCCTCCATTAGAAATTTGGAGGCACAGGTGGGTCAGCTGAGTAAGAAGATTACTGAAACTCCTCCCAGTACTCTCCCAAGCAATACAGAAGAAAATCCTAAGAGAGAGTGCAAGGCCATAATCATGATCAACATGGCCGAACCTGGAGAGAGTGAGGAGGACGTGAGTCCCAGTGAGAAAAGCCTCATGGGACGTCCTCTGGACAGAAAGGAGTTTCCCTTTGAGGAACCAAAGGAATCTGAGACTCATACAGAGACCATAGAGATTCCATTGAACTTCCTTCTGCCATTCATGAGCTCTGATGAATATTCTTCCTCTGAAGAGGATGAAGACATCACTGAAGAGCAAGTTGCTAAATATCTAGGAGCAATCATGAAGCTGAATGCCAAGTTATTTGGTAATGAGACTTGGGAGGATGAACCCCCCTTGTTCACTAATGAACTGAATGCATTAATGAGGCAGACATTACCTCAGAAGAAATCGGATCCCAGAAAATTCTTCATACCTTGTACCATAGGCACCATGACCTTTGAGAAGGCTCTGTGTGACCTGGGGTCAGGGATAAACCTCGTGCCACGCTCTATAATAGAGAAACTGGAAATCTTTAAGGTACAAGCTACAAGAATCTCACTAGAGATGGTAGACAAATCAATGAAACAGGCTTATGGACTGGTAGAGGACGTGCTAGTGAAGGTTGAAGGCCTTTACATCCCTGCTGATTTCATAATCCTAGACACTGGGAAGGATGAGGATGAATCCATCATCCTTGGCAGACCTTTCCTAGCCACAGCAAAAGCTGTGATTGATGTTGACAGAGGAGAGTTGGTCCTTCAGTTAAATGAGGACTACCTTGTATTTAAGACTCAAGGTTCTCCTTTTGTAACCATGGAGAGGAAGCATCAAAAGCTTCTTTCAATACAGAGTCAAACAAAACCCCCACATTCAAACTCTAAGTTTGGTGTTGGGAGGCCACAACCAAACTCTAAGTTTGGTGTTGGGAAGCCACAATCAAACTCTAAGTTTAGTGTTGAGAGGCCCCAACCCTGCTCTGATTATCTGTGAGGCTCCATGAGAGCTCATTGTCAAGCTATTGACATTAAAGAAGCGCTTATTGGGAGGCAACCCAATGTTATTTAATTATATCTATTTATTTTCTGTTGTTATTTTATATTTTCTGTAGGTTGATGATCATGTGAAGCCACAAAAACAATTGAAAAATCAAAAATAGAATGAAAAGCAGCATTAAAAATAGCACACCCTGGAGGATAAGCTTACTGGCATTTAAACGTCAGTAAGAAGCATCAGACTGGCGTTTAACGCCAGAAAGAAGCATTAAGCTGGCGTTAAACGCCAGAAACAGGCTACAGTTTGGCGTTTAACGCCAGAAACAAGTAGCAGTCTGGCGTCAAACGCCAGGATTGCACTCTAAGGGCGTTTACATGCCTAAATGGAGCAGGGATGATAAGTCCTTGACCCCTCAGGATCTGTGGACTCCACAAGATCCCCACCTACCCCACTTCTCTCTCTCACCTTTTCATAACACTCTTTCCCAAATACCCTTCACCAATCACCTCCATCACCCTTACCCATCACCTCTTTACCAATCACATCCATCCACTCTTCCCCAAAAACCCAACCTACCTCCAAATTCAAAATCTTTTCCCTCCCAAACCCAACCCTAATACACAAAACCTAACCCTCCCCACCCCTATATAAACCCCTCACCACTCCTTTATTTTCACACATTACAACAACTACTTCTACCCCTTGGCCGAACCACATATCTCCATCCATCTCCTCCATTTTCTTCTTCTTCTACTACTTTCTTTCTTCTTTTGCTCGAGGACGAGCAAACCTTTTAAGTTTGGTGTGGTAAAAGCATTGCTTTTTTGTTTTTCCATAACCATTTATGGCACCTAAGGCCGAAGAAATCTCTAGAAAGAGAAAAGGAAAGGCAAAAGCTTCCACCTCCGAGTCATGGGAGATGGAAAGATTCATCTCAAAGGTCCATCAAAACCACTTCTACGAAGTTGTGGCCAAGAAGAAGGTGATCCCTGAGGTCCCTTTCAAGCTTAAAAGGAAGAGAGCCCACTCATGGACCTCAACAAGAGCATGAGAAATCTCCTCATCATGAAATCCCTGAGATGCCTCAAGGGATCCACTTCCCTCCACAAAACTATTGTGAGCAAATCAACACCTCCTTAGGAGAATTAAGCTCCAACATGGGACAATTAAGGGTGGAGCACTAAGAGCATTCCATCCTCCTCCATGAAATTAGAGAAGATCAAAGAGCTGTGAGGGAGGAGCAACAAAGGCAAGGAAGAGACATAGAGGAGCTCAAGAGCACCATTGGTTCTTCAAGAGGAGGAAGACGCCACCCTCACTAAGGTGGACCCGTTCCTTAATCTCCTTGTCTATTTATTTTTTCTGTTTTCATTCTCTATGCTTTATGTTTATTTATGTTTGTGTCTTTATTACATGATCATTAGTGTTTAAGTGTCTATGCCTTAAAGCTATGAAAGTCCTATGAATCCATCACCTTTCTTGAATGAAAAATGTTTTAACCACAAAAGAACAAGAAGTACATGATTTCGAATTAATCCTTGAAATTTGTTTAATTATTTTGATGTGGTGACAATACTTTTTGTTTTCTGAATGAATGCTTGAACAGTGCATATGTCTTTTGAATTTGTTGTTTATGAATGTTAAAATTGTTGGCTCTTGAAAGAATAATGAAAAAGGAGAAATGTTATTGATCATCTGAAAAATCATAAAATTGATACTTGAAGCAAGAAAAAGCAAGGCTTGCAAAAAAAAATTATATGAAAAAAAATGGCAAAAATAAAAGAAAAAAAAGAAAGAAAAAGAAAAAGCAAGCAGAAAAAGCCAAGAGCTCTTTAAACCAAAAGACAAGAGCAAAAAGCCAGTAACCTTTTAAACTAAAAGGCAAGGGGAAAAAGGATCCAAGGCTTTGAGCATTAATGGATAAGAGGGCCTAAAGGAATAAAATCCTGGCCTAAGCAGCTAAACCAAGTTGTCCCTAACCATGTGCTTGTGGCGTAAAGGTGTCAAGTGAAGAGATTGAGACTGAGCGGTTAAAGTCGTGATCTAAATCAAAAAGAGTGTGCTTAAGAACCCTGGACACCTCTAATTGGGGACTCTAGCAAAGCTGAGTCACAATCTGAAAAGGTTCACCCAGTTATGTGTCTGTGGCATTTATGTATCTGGTGGTAATACTGGAAAACAAAGTGCTTAGGGCCACGGCCAAGACTCATAAAGTAACTGTGTTCAAGAATTAACATACTGAACTAGGAGAATAAATAACACTATCTAAATTCTGAGTTTCTATAGATGCCAATCATTCTGAACTTCAGAGGATAAAGTGAGATGCCAAAACTGTTCAGAGGCAAAAAGCTACTAGTCCCGCTCATCTAATTGGAGCTAAGTTTCATTGATATTTTGGAATTTATAGTATATTATCTTCTTTTTATCCTATTTGATTTTTAGTTGCTTGGGGACAAGCAACAATTTAAGTTTGGTGTTGTGATGAGCGGATAATTTATACGCTTTTTGGCATTATTTTTAGGTAGTTTTTAGTATAATTTAGTTAGTTTTTACTATATTTTTATTAGTTTTTATGCAAAATTCACATTTCTGGACTTCACTATGAGTTTGTGTGTTTTTCTGTGATTTCAGGTATTTTCTGGCTGAAATTGAGGGACCTGAGTAAAAATCTGATTCAGAGGCTGAAAAAGGACTGCAGATGCTGTTGGATTCTGACCTCCCTGCACTCGAAGAGGATTTTCTGGAGCTACAGAAACCTAATTGGCGCGCTCTCAATTGAGTTGGAAAGTAGACATCTAGGGCTTTCTATAAATATATAATAGTCTATACTTTTCCCAAGTTTTGACGACGCAAACTGGCGTTCAAACGCCAACTTCCTGCCATATTCTAAAGTTAAACGCCAGAAACAGGTTACAAACCAGAGTTAAACGCCACAAATAGGCTACAACCTGGCGTTTAACTCCAAGAGAAGTCTCTACACGTGTAAAGATCAATGCTCAGTCCAAGCACACACCAAGTGGGCCTCAGAAGTGGATTTCTGCATCATTTACTCATTTCTGTAAACCCTAGTTACTAGTTTAGTATAAAAACTACCTTTAGTGATTTATTTCACATCTTTTGATCATTTTTGAGACTATCCTTGTATCACTTTTGATCTCTTGATCACGTTTAGGGGGCTGGCCATTCGGCCATACCTGGACCTTCATCACTTATGTATTTTCAATGGTGGAGTTTCTACACCCCATAGATTAAGGTGTGGAGCTCTGCTGTTCTTCATGAATTAATGTAAAGTACTATTATTTTTCTATTCAATTCAAGCTTATTCTTATTCCAAGATATTCACTCGCACTTCAACCTGTTGAATGTGATGATCTGTGACACTCATCATCATTCTCACCTATGAACGCGTGCCTGACAACCACTTCCGTTCTATCTGCAATAGCTTGAGTGTGTATCTCTTAACCTCCTGGTTCATGATCAGAGTCTTCATGGTATAGGCTAGAATTATTGGCGGCCATTCCTGAGATCCGGAAAGTCTAAACCTTGTCTGTGGTATTCCGAGTAGGATCTGGGAAGGGATGACTGTGACGAGCTTCAAACTCACGAGTGTTGGGCGTAGTGACAGATGCAAAAGGATCAATGGATCCTATTCCAACATGATCGAGAACGACAGATGATTAGCTGTGCGGTGATAGCGCATTTGGACCATTTTCACTGAGAGGACGGATGGTAGCCATTGACAACGGTGATCCCCCAATATAAAGTTTGCCATGGAAAGGAGTATGAATGATTGAATGAAGATAGTAGGAAAGCAGATATTCAGAAGGAGCAAAGCATCTCCATACGCTTATCTGAAATTCTCACCAATGAATTACATAGGTATTTCTATCTTTATCTTGTTTTATCAATATTTTAATTATCAAAACCTCATAACCATTTGAATCTGCCTGACTGAGATTTACAAGATGACCATAGCTTGCTTCAAGCCGACAATCTCTGTGGGATCGACCTTTACTCACGTAAGGTTTATTACTTGGACGACCTAGTGCACTTGCTGGTTAGTTGTGCGGAGTTGTGAAAAAGGAATTGAGATTATGAACGTGCGTACCAAATTTTTGGCACCGTTGAGATCACAATTTCGTGCACCATGTACTCCTGTGTACCTTATTTTTTTTAATAATATAAAAAATTGATAATAAAAATGTATTATGTATAATGTATATATATTTTTAATTGGTTAAAAAATTTATTTATTTGGTATTTTCAGGTATATATTGAAAGATGCAAGAAGTCCAAAGAGAAGAAAGATTGAAGAGAAAATTGATATTAAAAGACAAAGAAAATACAAAGCGGAGCACAATTCAAGGTAGATTTCATACAAAAAATAACTAACATGTCATGAGTATTTTGGCCAAATGAAAGTCCATAAAATACAATATTTTCTATATATTATTTAGCTATTGACAAGTAATAAATTATTAATTTATATTGTCTTCGTAATATGTTACTAAATTTGTTTATGAAAAAATTATAGGAAATTCGAGTGATGGTTCCAATGGTGTGCATTTTCAATCGGTGTTGTCGAACATTACAAATAGCATCAATACAAGTTGATTTTTGGATGATTTTTTTTGGAACTTACTTATGTGAATGCACATGCACTTTATGTATTTTGATTTTCCTACTATTTATTCAATTATAAACTTTAACAGAAAATATGTTCAAAACTAATATCTCGAGTTATCTTATTAGATAATAACCCAACACCATATCGATCAAGGTCTCCAACTACTAATCTACACTCTGTAGGTGAAAAAGAACGATGTTCCAATATTAGTGATATTAGTAATTCGGGTATCACACACGAAGCATATGATAGCCCATGTCATCAGACAAGTCAACAACAGCTTCAACAAACATCAAACAATATCGACCAGTTGCAAAGCCATTGTATGTTAATATGCTTTTATTACTTAAAGACCAAACATTTAACTTTTCAATTGGTCTATTAAAAACAATCTTCGGTATATGCTAAATAATTATTATAGATTCATTGGAGTACACAAATCGAATTAGATTGCAAAGGGATGCAAGACTGAATAGGAAGACTATGCTACTTCAAAAGAGACATGGTAAGATAAGTATGATAGATTGTAATTATCATAAAGCTAAAATTTTACTTCTTTTATCTTTAATACTACTTTCATAATATATATTCATAACTCAGCTGATTCAAACATTTAACATATATTCAATTTTCTTTTTTTATAATATAAAGTACTTGATTTATTATCTCTAATGATTACAGGAACAAGTACATCTAATTCAAATTTAGATACTAAAGAATTAGAAGAAGTGTGCATAGCTGAAAAAGGAAGACACCTTAGACAAAGAAAAATATTCTTGAAGGAATTGGCTATAAATCTTTCAAATATTTTTTAGGATATTACTGAAAACACGATTATATTAGATGATTCTGTGCAAATTGAATACCCAGTCATATTCGATGTTGTTGAGAATACAGGTAATCTAAGAAGTAGCAATATCAGCACTTTATTATTTACTATTGTTATGCTTTTTATAAACAAAAATTATTGTTTAGTGTTTAAGTTTTTAAAATTCAAACTAAGATATAGTTATATATTATAATTTTTGTATTTGAACATTGATTTATTGTAATTCTTATTGTTTGATTAGCATGCATGTAAAACTTAAACCTTGAGGTTGGCACAATGAAATTGTATTATATGATCTCATCTTTTTAATCCATAAATTGCAGTCTTCGATAATTTTTTATAAATATTATTTTTATACTTAACATGGTGAAAGAAAGGTATATTTTTATATAAAGTATTTGTTGCAGATATAACTGAAACATAATTTATTATCTTGGTGATTATTAGATGTGATAGATATTAGTGACCCAGAATTTTTTTGTCGGTATTGTGACGCCATGATGTGGTATGAGGAGAGATCAGAGAAGTCCAAAACAGGATCCAATATTGAGTTCTCAATATGTTGTATGCGAGGGAAGGTACAACTGCCGTTTTTGCAACGTCCATCTCAGCTCTTGCAAGGTTTAATATCTGGAGCAGACCAGAGAAGAAAACACTTTAAGGATAATATAAGAACTTATAATAGCATGTTTTGCTTCATGTCCCTCGGAGGTAAAATAGAGACCTCCATCAATGATGGGACAGGTCCTCCCCAATTCATTGTGAGTGGACAAAACTACCATAGAATTGGAAGCTTGGTGCCAATTGAGGGACAAAGACCAAAATTCACGCAGTTATGTATTTATGATACAGAAAATGAGGTCTCAAAAAGGATAGAGATTTTCAGGTTTGTATCATGCATTCCAAACTGATTAAAAATACATTTAGGTAGTTCGTACTTTGATTTTGGTTAATTATGAATACTAATATTTTTCAATTGATGTTTTATACAGTTCAAGAACAACCAACAACAACATTGACCAGTCCTTAGTTCTAGATCTCAAGAACATGATCGATCAACATAATGTTCTTGCTCACACATTTAGGATAGTGAGAAACTACCTGAATCAAGGAGATATCGCAAATATAAGGCTAAGGTTGTATCGGAAAAGATCAAAAGACGCGAGAGTCTACAATTTACCATCTTCTAATGAGGTCGCAGCTCTAATAGTAGGAGATTTTGATTCTGGAGATGCAGGGCGTGATATTATAGTTCAATTAAAGTCCGGACATCTGCAAAGGATTCATGAGACACTGATAAACCCATATTTTATGATAAATTTTGTGCTTAATCTGAGTGATTTATTTAATCCTTCACCCACTTATTCATATTAATTGCATGGTTTTACTTTCCCTTCCTTATTATGTGATGTATGTGAAAAACATGTTTCCTATGCTTTAAAATTAATTATTTTAATCACCTTTATTTCCATTCGATGCTGTGATTAGTGTATTGAGTAGTTTCAGATCTTCTAAGGCAGGAATGACTTAAAGGATGGAAAGGAAGCATACAAAAATGAAAGGAAAGCACAAAACAGAGTTTTTGAAGAAATTGGCAGCCACGCGATCGCATGGGCGACGCGGCCGCATGCCAGCGCAAAAAGGCATTGACGCGGTCGCATGACTGACGCGACCGCGCACCTCGAGCAAAACACATATGACGCGGTCGCATGACTGACGCGACCGCGTGGCAATGATAACTCCGAATGACATGACCGCGTGACCCACGCGGACGCGTGACAGAGGCCACGCACCAAAAATTGCAGAAAATGCTCCCAGTGAATTCTGAAGCCCGTTTTGGCCCAAATCCAAGTCAAGAAGGCATAGACCAGAGGTTATGAAGTGGGAGAATGCATCCATTCAAGGAGAGTCTCCACTTTAGTCAGTTTTCATGATTTAGATTTAGTTTTGAGGGGGAGATTCTCTCTCTCTCCTCTCTTTAGGATTAGGATTTAGAATTAGGATTTTATTCGCTTTCAGGATTATCTCTTTATCAGGTTCAATATTCCTTTTTATTTACTTTTGCAATTTAATTTATGAATTCTTCCATGTTACAGATCACTCTTTTGAATTAATGTTATTTGAGGTATTTCAGTTTAATCTTGCTTTATTTTATTTACATTATTGTTATTCCCATCTGAAGATATTTTTATTCCAGTAGATTTACTTTTCTCCTTTTAGTCTTGGTTAAGAAATCAGTAACTCGGGAGTTATCAAACTCAAGCATGATTGATAATTGTTATCTTTGTTAATTAAATTGAACTTCAATAATCCCAATCTTTTCTTAGGAAATAAATAGGATTCGAAGATCAAACCAATTAATCCCTTGACCTTCCTTTGTCTTAGTAAAGGTTAACAAAGTGGAATTAAGATTCAGTTTTCATCATCATTGATAAGGATAACTAGGATAGGACCTCTAATTTCTCATACCTTGCCAAAAGTTTATTTACAGTTATTTATTTATTTTACTTGATATTTAAATTGCTTGTTCTTCATTTACTTTAATTGCTAATTAAACCATTCACTCCTCACTCTCAAAACCCCAATTTACAATCTCCATAACCATTAATAAGAACATACTTTCCTGCAGTTTCTTGAGAAGACGACCCGAGGTTTGAATACTTCGGTTATCAATTTATTTAGGGGTTTGTTACTTGTGACAACCAAAACGTTTGTATGAAAGGACTTTTGAAGGTTTAGAAACTATACTTGCAACGAGGATTTATCCGCAAATTTCTAGACCACGCAAAAGTTCTCTCATCAAAATGGCGCCGTTGCCAGGGAACTGCAATCGTGTGCCTTATTATTGGTTATTGTAAATATTTTTCTTCTACTTGTTTATTTGTCTTTATTTTTCCCCTCTTTATTTCTTTTTAGCTACTATGTATTCTCACCCCTTCCGCTTTGAGTTTGGTTCTAATGTTATTGAAAGGAATGGAAGTTATAACAGGAACATGCATCAAGGTCAGAGCAACCAAAGATGGATGGAGCCAAGAGGATCTGATCAACCCTTTAGGCAACAACACCCTCCAAGATATCATGGACAAAGACCATTCTACAATGCATACCAAGCAAATAGACGTGGTGGACAACCTTGTAATTACCAACAAGCCCCACCCTGTGCTTATAGACCATCCTCTCAATGTAACTTCGAACCACCACACTCACAAGCTCCTTTTCACCATTCACCACCATATGATCCTCACTTACCCCAGTTCCAATCCAATCACTCCCAAACATCACCACTTCCCCTTGTACCATATCCAAATCTATCACCCCGAGAATCAGAGGGTCGCCTCAAGGAAACAGTAAATCAACTTCAAACAACCCTTCATCAACTGGAGCAAGCAGTAAGTCAATTATCTTCTAGACGTTCGAACATTCAAGGACATCCCACAGCCCCATGTGGACAATCTAACGAAGAGCGTAGTATGAATGAGATACTAGAAACTCCAGTGGACAAGACAGAGCATGGCTTCGTACTGGAACAAGTAGAGGAAGCTGTTATTATTGAAGAAGAAGAGTTGGTTGAAGACTTAGGAGACGCTGAACCTCATGGGAATCCAAAGTTGTGGAGCATTCTGTCAAGGATGTTACAATTGATGCTAAGGAAGATTGTGCGCAATCCCCAGAGCAAGTCCTTCATGAAGAACTAGACAGAATAATTCAAGAAGCAAGTTTTCTTGATGATGATAATCTCAAGTCAAGTTCTTCTAGTAATGAACTTGCATCCGCAAGTGAATTCTCTGAGATCGAAGGATCTTCCCCAAGTGACTACGAAGATGATACGGAGGTAGATTTCTCTCAACCTCCAGTCTATGACTTAAGTGATGAGGAAGACATAGATGGCTTTGATCAGGACATGGATACATTTGAAGAATCCTGCAAAGAAGTGGAGAAATTCACAGAAGAGCACAAGGGAGTAGAACTCACAGAACCACTGGAACCACCTATCCCAAGGCCATTACCACCCAATACAAGTTTTAAGTGGGTACAATCCTTAACCTTTAACTGTATTTTTCCATTTGAATATGGTTTGCTTGAAACAGATGGCCAGGTTAAAGCTCACTGCGGCTTTAAGAGTAAAAGGGAAATGGCTCGTACTCAGAGCTGGTGCACGAGGTTCAATAAGGTTCCACGCTTCAACTCGAAGTGCACGGATTGGCACCATTATCAATCGAATAGATCTCGGAAAAGGTTTGGTTATCCTGGTGAGAATCTAATTTCTAAATCGCCTAGATGGAAAAGTATAGATCAAGACGAAGGTGGATTTAAAAGCAAAGTTTGGGATCCTGGAATCTATGCTAACATTTGTCACCCCGGGAGCCTGACAATCTGTTTGAAGCTGCTTAGAAGCTTCACATGCCTAGTTTGGGACCCCGGAGGCTATTGGCATTCCAAGCAATGGTGGAGATTTCTGGATGAATTTAAGCACAAGCCGCCATAACAGGAAGCTCATCCAATGTCCAACTTAAGGATTTTAACTAAAAGTGCTAGGTGGGAGACAACCCACCATGGTATGATCGTCCCTTTTTCAACTTTTATTTAGTTTTAATTGCTTTGAAGTTTTATTTTATTTTATTATATTGAACCTAGAGTTTTGCATCGCATTCATATTTGCATTCTGCATACTGCATTAAAAAAAAGGGTGTGCGACGCGACCGCATCACTCATGCAATCGCGTCAAATTGCGAAAAACACTACCCACGCGACCGCGTCGTTCACGCGGCCGCGTGACCTGGGCGTAAAGATCCAACGTCCAGAAAGTTAGGCTGGAATCGTGCGGCCATTGTGCGTTTTACACAAATGACCCACGCGATCGCGTCATTCACGCGATCGCGTCACTTGCACAACACACATCCCACGCGACAGTGTGAGCGACGCGATCGCGTCGCATGGATTGCACAACACCCCAAAAGGAGACAGAGAGTTACACTGAAACGACGCTAGAATTGTGCGTTTCGCACAAATGCCAGCGACGCGATCGCATGCCCCAGGCGATCGCGTCATTCACTCTTTTTGCCCTCCACGCGATCGCGTCAACCACCATTTCAGCCCAACCACGCGACCGCGTGCCCCACGCGATCGCGTGGATTCAAATTTATAACCCCCCAGTCACGCGAACTCTATCAGTCACCCCCCAAACCCCTCTCTTCCCTCTCTTCTTGTCCAATCACACCACCACCACCCAACCACCACCACCCAACCACCATCACGCCGCCGACCACCCAGACGCCGCCGCCACCCACCCCCCTTCCTCCTTCCCCCTTCTTTCTTCTTCTTTCTTCTTCTTCCCCTCTAACCGCCACTACCCACGCCACGCCACCACCACCCATCGCCGCCGCCCATCACCACTGCCCAGCGCCACCCACACCCCCCTTCCTTCCCCTATTACCCCTTACCCCCATTACACCCCCCCTTTCCCTCCCTTCCTCCAAACAGCAGCCACCGCCGCCGCGCCACCCTCTTCCACCGCGCCGGACGCCACCGCCGTCATCCCCAGCCACCTCTCTGCCCCACTCTCTCTCTTACGCCTACCAGGTTCCAATGAATGCCACCCTTCTATCCTTCGTAGTTAATTCATATTTTTCTGTTTATATTCGTCATTAGGCTAGTTAGATATGCATGTTGTAGTGGATTTTAGGTTGTTAGGTAGCCTAGGATGTGGTTAGTGGATTTAGGTCTATTTAATTGCACTGTTCGTATTTCTTGTTTCATTATTTTCGCAATTCTGCTGTTGCTGTGATGTTAGTAATGTTCATATGCTGTAATTTCTTGTTTCATGCTGCTCTTTACTCTGATTCTTCATGTTCTTATTCCTTATATGTAATTGCAGCTGTATTTTTGATTCATATGAACTATTCTGTTGTTGTTTATTTTCCGCGACAATCCAATTTTAGCCGAAATGCTGCCCAAATTTCTGTAAAATGTTTCCATTCATGTCTTGATTTTGACATTTTCAACTGTGCTTTCCTTAGATTTAACCAAAACAATTCATGAATGCCAGGGCAAGCTTTCTTATTCTTTTTGATTTCCTTTTCAATTCTAACCAACCTAACTTTTCACAACTTCTCTTCTGATTTTCTTTCACTTTCTTTTAACATTCTAACCATGGCATGATGTTAATTTTTCTATTTAAACATGAATTCAATTACATTTTGGATTGTGAATTCTCCTTTTCAGACTTTTAACTCCTATACAATCCTTAATGCACATTTACTTAACTCATTTTCCTTATCCTATTGCTCCTTTGCCACTTTGTGTTTCTTTTGTTTATTTGCCTATTTATTTTCCTGTTTTCACTATATCCTGATTTTCTGTTTTTCAGGATGTCTGCCAGCCAGAGAAAAGGAAAAGGAAAGGCTACTATTGGCAAATGGAAAAGAGGAGAATCCTTCATGTCCATTATGGATATTATGCACGATGACTCCTTGCCGGAGAAAAACTTTACCCCGCAGGAGAAGGCCGACCAGCTAATCCCTGCTACTGATCCAGTGAAATTTGCAAACCGATACTGTGAGCTGAAGTATCTGGTGTTTGCAAACTCCAGAAACCTATACCTGGAGAGAACTTTGAAGATCCCAGAGGAACTCCAGCAATACACCTCTGACCAGATCAAACAAAGAGGCTGGTTCTTCCTGGAGAGAAACCTGACTGAGGTCAATGCATCTTGGGTTAGGGAATTCTACTGCAATTACTTCAAAACCTCCCTAGATGCAGTGAACCTTAGAGGGAAGCAAATTCTAGTTACTGAAGAGGCCATTGAAGACGTTCTGAAGCTTCTGCCTAAAACTGATCAGTTGGATGGTTATCAGAAAGCTGAGGAAGATATGCGCTTCATGAAGTTTGATTGGGATGCAGTCAAGGCCCGGATAGCCCTTGACCCGACCGTTCCTTGAATTATGGGTCAGAACACCACCATGCCAAAGGGAATCAAGCGGATTTATTTGAATGATGAGGCTCGGCTATGGCATCAGATACTTAGTAACTTCATTATGCCGAGTACTCACGAGACTGAGATACCAGCCGCCATGATCACCCTCCTATGGTGTGTGATGAAGGGTAAGGACCTGTACCTGCCACGCTTTATCCGGTACTATATGGCCAGGGTCCACGTCCGAGGCACTCTTCCCTTTCCTTATCTGGTTACACAGCTAGGCCGTCGAGCTGACGTGCCTTGGGAGGACGCTGATGAAAAGCCACCTGCTGCAGAATGCAAGAAGATTATCCCCCACAGCAGGAAGTTTCTGGCTTTGGGCTACAGACCTCCTTTCCTCACTGATACTGCTGACACAGCCACACCATCTGCCGGCCCCTCTTCCTCTACAGCTACCCCTGCCACCACTGCTGCACCTCCACCTGTCCCAGAGCCCATCTATCATCTAGTGCACCGCCTGTTTCGACGACTTGACCAGATGGAGCATCACAACAAGCGACGCTATGAGCACCAGAAGTTGATGATACATTCTGGCAACATCCCCTCTGAGCCTGACACACCATCCGAGGCATCTGAGGAGGAGGCGGATGATCACGAGGCAGAGACCCATCCCCAGAGCGAGGCTGCGCAGGCAGGCACAGAGCAGGCTGCATCACATCAGGAGGCTCCGCCTCAGATTCAGGCTGCAGACCCTGAGTTCCCTATCCAGTCAGCACCTCCTCTGCAGCAGGCAGATCCTCAGACCACCACCACAGAGACTCCAGCTACCCACCCTTCAAGTGATGACACCCCTTCACACCCTGCTTGAGTGAGCATCAGGGATGATGCTACATTTTAAGTGTGGGGAGGTCGCCATCTCTGGCGTTCTTTTTTTTTGGTAAACCACTACATACTCTTTTTATTTATTCTGCTACTTTTCTATATTTTTATTTTTATTTTTATTTTCTCAGTACTTATATATATTGCTATTTTTATGTATTTATTCTATGTTGCACTTTAGTTCATATTTTAGTCATTTAGTCTTAGTAGCAATTCTAACTTATTAGTTCTAGAAATTGTGGATTAATTAGTATAGTTTACCCTTTTTAGCATAAGATAGCTTAGTTTGAATTGAAAAATATAAAAAGGAAGTAAACTAGGGACTTGAACATAATAGAAATAATCCACACAACTTGTATATATAGCATTACATGTTAGTTAGTTAACAACATTTCATCAAGGAGAAACACTAGAACTTTAAAGCCATTCAATATAAGTTTTACATTGAGAATAATGGAAATTTTTAACTAAACCTGCATGACATACATAATTGATATATGATTTTTGAGCTAGAGAACACACAGCCTGTGAGTTTTGAGCTTAATTGTATGGTTACATTCAAACCATAATTTTTATTCCTGTGTGTTCCACCCTTCTTTTGTATTCTAGTGTTCTTTACTTTGTTTTAATCTATATGTCCGATTATAGAATAGAAATACATACCAAGAGAGTAATTGAGGCCATTATTTGATTTTAGCTCACTTATCCCAAAATAGCCTACCTTTTACATCACCCTTGTTAACCCCCTTGAGCCTTTAAATCCCTTTTTATTCTATAAACCACATTACTAGCCTTAAGCAGAAAAACAAAAGGGTAGAAAAGTTGAAAAGAATAAAATAATTTAAAATAAAAGTTTTGGGAAGCATGCTCATGTGAAATCAAAATAATTGAATTATGGTGCACGAAATTGTGATCTCTGGTAATGGCTCCAAAAACTTGGTGCTCTAATCTCAATTCATAATTTGTCACAACTTCGATACAACTAACCAGCAAGTGCACTGGGTCATCCAAGTAATAAACCTTACGTGAGTAAGGGTCGATCCCACGAAGATTGTTGGTATGAAGCAAGCTATTGTCACCTTGTAAATCTCAGTCAGGCGGATAATAATTGATTATGGAGTTTTCGAAAATAATACTAATTAAACAGAAAATAAGGATAGAAACACTTATGTAATTCATTGGTGAGAATTTCAGATAAGCGTGTAGAGATGCTTTCGTTCCTCTGAATCTCTGCTTTCCTGCTATCTTCATCCAATCAGTCTTACTCCTTTCCATGGCTGGCTTTATGCAAGGGCATCACCGTTGTCAATGGTTACATCCCCTCCTCTTGTGAAAATGGTCCAAATGCTCTGTCACAGCACGGCTAATCATCTGAGGTTCCCGATCATGCTGGAATAGGATTCACCCTCCTTTTGCGTCTGTCACTACGCCCAGCAATCGCGAGTTTGAAGCTCGTCACAGTCATTCAATCTCAGAATCCTACTCGGAATACCACAGACAAGGTTTAGACTTTCCGGATTCTCATGAATGCCGCCATCAATCTAGCTTACACCATGAAGATTCTGATTAAGAGATCCAAGAGATAATCATTCAATCGAAGGTAGAACGGAAGTGGTTGTCAGGCACGCGTTCATGGGGAATGATGATGATTGTCACGTTCATCACATTCAGGTTGAAGTGCGAATGAATATCTTAGAAGCGAAATAAGATGAATTGAATAGAAAAACAGTAGTACTTTGCATTAATCTTTGAGGAACAGCAGAGCTCCACACCTTAATCTATGGAGTGTAGAAACTCTACCATTGAAAATACATAAGTGATGAAGGTCCAGGCATGGCCGAGAGGCCAGCCCCCATGATCTAAGAACTAGGCATCCAAAGATGATCCTAAGATCCTAAGATGATCAAAAGATGTCTAATACAATAGTAAGAAGTCCTATTTATAATAAACTAGCTACTAGGGTTTACAGAAGTAAGTAATTGATGCATAAATCCACTTCTGGGGCCCACTTGGTGTGTTCTTGGGCTGAGCTTGAAGTCTACACGTGGAGAGGTCATTCTTGGAGTTGAACGCCACCTTTTGTGCCATTTTGGGCGTTGAACTCCACTTTGCAACTTGTTTCTGGCGCTGGACGCCAGAATTGGACAGAGAGCTGGCGTTGAACGCCAGTTTGCGTCATTAAAACTTGGGAAAAGTATAGACTATTATATATTTCTGGAAAGCCCTAGATGTCTACTTTCCAACGCAATTGGAAGCGCGCCATTTTGAGTTCTGTAACTCCAGAAAATCTATTTTGAGTGCAGGGAGGTCAGAATCCAACAGCATCAGCAGTCCTTCTTCAACCTCTGAATCTGATTTTTGCTCAAGTCCCTCAATTTCAGCCAGAAAATACCTGAAATCACAGAAAAACACACAAACTCATAGTAAAGTCCAGAAATGTGAATTTAACATAAAAACTAATGAAAACATCCCTAAAAGTAACTAGATTCTCCTAAAAACATACTAAAAACAATGCCAAAAAGCGTATAAATTATCCGCTCATCACAACACCAAACTTAAATTGTTGCTTGTCCCCAAGTAACTGAAAATCAAATAGGATAAAAAAAAGAGAATATACTATAAATTCCAAACTATCAATGAAACATAGCTCCAATCAGATGAGCGAGACTTGTAGCTTTTTGCCTCTTGAATAGTTTTGGCATCTCACTTTATCCATTGAGGTTCAGAATGATTGGCATCTATAGGAACTCAGAGTTCAGATAGTGTTATTGATTCTCCTAGTTTAATATGATGATTCTTGAACACAGCTTCTTTATGAGTCTTGGCCGTGGCCCTAAGCACTTTGTTTTCCAGTATTACCACCGGATACATAAATGCCACAGACACATAATTGGGTGAACCTTTTCAGATTGTGACTCAGCTTTGCTAAAGTCCCCAATTAGAGGTGTCCAGGGTTCTTAAGCACACTCTTTTTTTTTTGCTTTGGACCTTGACTTTAACCGCTCAGTCTCAAGTTTTCACTTGACACCTTCACGCCACAAGCACATGGTTAGGGACAGCTTGGTTTAGCCGCTTAGGCCAGGATTTTATTCCTTTAGGCCCTCCTATCCACTGATGCTCAAAGCCTTGGGATCCTTTTTATTGCCCTTGCCTTTTGGTTTTAAGGGTTATTGGCTTTTTGCTCTTGCCTCTTGGTTTTAAGAGCTTTTGGCTTTTTCTGCTTGCTTTTTCTTTGCTTTCTATTTTTTTTTTGCCTTTTTTTTTCTTTTTTTTTTCTGCAAGCTTTGTTCTTTGCTGCTTTTTCTTACTTCAAGAATCATTTTTATGATTTTTCAGATTATCAAATAACATGTCTCTTTGTCATCATTCTTTCAAGAGCCAACATATTTAACATTCATGAACAACAACTTCAAAAGACATATGCACTGTTCAAGCATTCATTCAGAAAACAAGAAGCATTGTCACCACATCAATATAATTAAACTAAGTTCAAGGATAAATTTGAAACTCATGTACTTCTTGTTCTTTTGAATTAAAACAGTTTTTATTTAAGAGAGGTGATGGATTTATAGGACATTCATAACTTTAAGACAAAGTTACTAAATACTAATGATCATGTAATGAAGACACAAACATAGATAAGCACATAACATAGAAAACGAAAAACAGAAGAAATAAGAACAAGGAATGAATCCACCTTAGTGATGGTGGCGTTTCCTTCTTGAGGAACCAATGATGTCCTTGAGCTCTTCTATGTCTCTTCCTTGTCTTTGTTGCTCCTCCCTCATTGCTTTTTGATCTTCTCTTATTTCATGAAGGATGATGGAGTGCTCTTGATGTTCCACCCTTAGTTGTCCCATGTTGGAGCTTAATTCTCCTAGGGAGGTGTTGATTTGCTCCCAATAGTTTTGTGGAGGAAAATGCATTTGAGGCATCTCCGGGATCTCATGGTGATGAGCTTCATGCGCCTCTTGAGCTCCATGAATGGGCTCTCTTGCTTGCTCCATCTTTTTCTTAGTGATGGGCTTCTCTTCCTCAATGTGAATGTCTCCTTCTATGAAAGCTCCAGCTGAGTAACATAGATGGAAAATAAGATGAGGAAAAGCTAGCCTTGCCCCAAGAGAGGGCTTTTCGGCTATTTTGTAGAGTTCAACGGAGATGACTTCATGAACTTCTACTTCCTCTCCAATCATGATGCTATGGATCATGATGGCCCGATCCACAGTAACTTCAGATCGGTTGCTAGTGGGGATGATGGAGCGTTGGATGAACTCCAACCATCTTCTAGCCACAGGCTTGAGGTCCAGTCTTCTTAGTTGAACCGGCTTGCCTTTGGAGTCAATCTTCCATTGAGCTCCTTCCACACATATGTCCATAAGGACTTGGTCCAACCTTTGATTAAAGTTGACCCTTCTAGTGTAGGGGCGTTCATCTCCTTGCATCTTGGGCAAGTTAAACGCCAACCTCACATTTTCCGGACTAAAATCTAGGTATTTCCCCCGAACCATTGTAATATAATTCTTCGGATTCGGGTTCTTACTTTGATCATGGTTCTTAGTGATCCATGCATTGGCATAGAACTCTTGAACCATTAAGATACCGACTTGTTGGATGGGGTTTGTTAGAACTTCCCAACCTCTTCTTTGGATTTCATGTCGGATCTCCGGATACTCATTTCTCTTGAGCTTGAAAGGGACCTCGGGGATCACCTTCTTCTTGGCCACAACATCATAGAAGTGGTCTTGATGGGCTTTGGAGATGAACCTTTCCATCTCCCATGACTCAGAGGTGGAAGCTTTTGTCTTCCCTTTTCCTTTTCTAGAGGATTCTCCGGTCTTAGGTGCCATCAATGGTAATGGAAAAACAAAAAGCTTATGCTTTTACCACACCAAACTTAGAATATTGCTCGCCCTCGAGCAAGAAAAGAAAGAATTAGATGAAGAAGAAGAAGAAAATATGGAGAAGAGGGGGGAGGTGTGTTTCGGCCAAGAAGGGAAAGAGAGGGTTGTGTTGTGTGAAAATGAAGAAGAATGGAAGGCTTTATATAGGGAAGGGAGGGGGGTTAAGGTTCGGCCATATGGGTGGGTTTGGGTGGGAAATTGATTTGAATTTTGAAGGTAGGTGGAGTTTATGAGGTAGGTTTATGGGGAAGAGTGGATGGATGTGAGTGGTGAAGAGGTGATGGGGAAGAGGGATTGAGGTGATTGGTGAAGGATTTTGGGGAAGAGTGTTTATGGGATTGTGTGAAAGAGGGGTGAGAAGAAGTGAGTGGAGGTAGGTGGGGATTCTGTGGGGTCCACAGATCCTGAGGTGTTCAAGGATTTACAACCTTGCACCAAATTGGGCATGCAAAATGCCCTTGCACACAACTCTGGGCGTTCAGCGCCAGATTGGTGCTTGTTCTGGGCATTGAACGCCCATTTGTAGCCCATTTCTGGCGTTGAACGCCAGAACCATGCTTGTTCTGGGCGTTCAGCGCTAGCTCTTCTCCAGGGTGCATTTCTGGCATTCAAACGCCCAGATGCTGCCCATTTCTGGCGTTCAGTGCCAGAACCATGCTCTGTTCTGGAGTTGAACGCCCAAAACATGCTTCTTACTGGCGTTTAAATGCCAGTAAGGTCTTCCTCCAGGGTGTGATTTTTCTTCTGCTGTTTTTGATTCCATTTTCAATTTTTATATTTATTTTGTGACTCCACATGATCATGAACCTATAAAGACATATAACTAAGAAAAATATAGTTAGATAAATAAAAATTGGGTTGCCTCCCAACACGCGCTTCTTTAATGTCAATAGCTTGACAGTGGGCTCTCATGGAGCCTCACAGATGTTCAGAGCATTGTTGAAACTCCCCAACACCAAACTTAGAGTTTGGATATGGGAGTTCAACACCAAACTTAGAGTTTGGTTGTGGCCTCCCAACACCAAACTTAGAGTTTGACTGTGGGGGCTTTGGTTGACTCTGCTTTGAGAGAAGCTTTTTATGCTTCCTCTCCATGGATGCACAGAGAGATCCTTGAGTTGTAAACACAAGGTTGTCCTCATTTATTTGAAGGATCAATTCTCCTCTGTCCACATCAATCACAGCTCTTGCTGTGGCTAGGAAAGGTCTTCCTAAGATGATGGGTTCATCCTCTTCCTTTCCAGTATCCAAGACTATGAAATCAGTAGGGATGTAAAGGCCTTCAACCTTTACTAACACGTCCTCTACTTGTCCATAAGCCTGTTTTCTTGAATTGTCTGCCATCTCTAATGAGATTTTAGCAGCTTGCACCCCATAGATTCCCAGTTTCTCTATTACAGAGAGGGGCATGAGGTTTATCCCTGAACCAAGGTCACACAGAGCCTTAAAGATCATGGTGCCTATGGTACAAGGTATTATGAACTTTCCAGGATCCTGTTTCTTCTGAGGCAATGTCAGTTGATCCAGATCACTTAGTTCATTGGTGAACAAGGGAGGTTCATCTTCCCATGTTTCAATGCCAAATAATTTGGCATTCAGCTTCATGATTGCACCAAGAAACTTGGCAACTTGCTCTTCAGTAACATCCTCATTCTCTTCAGAAGAGGAATATTCATCAGAGCTCATGAATGGCATAAGGAGGTTCAATGGAATCTCTATGGTCTCTAGATGAGTCTCAGATTCCTTTGGTTCCTCAGAGGGAAACTCCTTATTGGTCACTGGACGTCCCAGGAGGTCTTCCTCCTTGGGATTCACGTCCTCTCCTTCCATTACAGGTTCGGCCATGGTGATCAGTTCAATGGTCTTGCACTCTCCTTTTGGATTCTCTTCTGTATTGCTTGGGAGAGTACTAGGAGGGATTTCAGTGATCCTTTTACTCAGCTGGCCCACTTTTGCTTCCAAATTTCTAATGGAAGACCTTGTTTCATTCATGAAACTCACAGTGGCCTTAGATAGATCAGAGACTAAGTTTGCTAAATTAGAAGTATTTTGTTCAGAGTTCTCTGTCTGTTGCTGAGTGGATGATGGAAAAGGCTTGCTATTGCTAAACCTATATCTTCCACCATTATTAAAGCCTTGTTGAGGCTTTTGTTGATCCTTCCATGAGAGATTTGGATGATTTCTCCATGATGGATTATAGGTGTTTCCATAAGGTTCACCTAAGTAATTTACCTCTGCTATTGCAGGGTTCTCAGGATCATAAGCTTCTTCTTCAGAAGATGCCTCTTGAGTACTGTTGGATGCAGCTTGCATTCCATTCAGACTCTGAGAAATCATATTGACTTGTTGGGTCAATATTTTATTCTGAGCCAGTATGGCATTCAGAGTATCAATTTCAAGAACTCCCTTCTTCATAGGCGTCCCATTACTCACAGGATTCCTCTCAGAAGTGTACATGAACTGGTTATTTGCAACCATGTCAATGAGTTCTTGAGTTTCTGCAGGCGTTTTCTTCAGGTGAATGGATCCACTTGCAGAAGTATCCAATGACATCTTTGATAACTCAGATAAACCATCATAGAATATATCCAGGATGGTCCATTCTGAAAGCATGTCAGAAGGACACTTTTTGGTCAGCTGCTTGTATCTTTCCCAAGCTTCATAGAGGGATTCACCTTCTTTCTGTCTGAAGGGTTGAACATCCGCTCTAAGCTTGTTCAGCTTTTGAGGAGGAAAGAACTTGGCTAAGAAAGCTGTGACCAGCTTATCCCAAGAGTTCAGGCTGTCTTTGGGTTGAGAGTCCAACCACACTCTAGCTCTGTCTCTTACAGCAAAAGAGAAAAGCATGAGCCTGTAGACTTCAGGATCTACTCCATTAGTCTTAACAGTATCACAGATCTGCAAGAATTCAGTTAAGAACTGAAAGAGATCTTCAGATGGAAGTCCATGAAACTTGCAGTTCTGCTGCATCAGAAAAACTAGCTGAGGTTTCAGCTCAAAGTTGTTTGCTCCAATGGTAGGAATGGAGATGCTCCTTCCATGTAAATTGGAAATAGGTGCAGTAAAGTCACCAAGCATTCTCCTTGCATTATTGTTGTTGGGTTCGGCTGCCATCTCCTTTACTTGTTCGAAATTTTCAATAAGGTTGTCTCTGGATTGTTGTAATTTAGCTTCTCTTAGTTTCCTCTTCAGAGTCCTTTCAGGTTCTGGATCAGCTTCAACAAGAATGCCTTTTTCTTTGTCCCTGCTCATAAGAAAGAGAAGAGAAAAAGAAAAGAAGAGGAATCCTCTATGTCACAGTAAAGAGGTTCCTTATTGTTAGTAGAAGAAGAGAAGAAGAAAAAATTCGAACACAGATAGAAGAGGGGGTTCGAATTTGGTGAGTGATGTGAGGAAGAGATGTTAGTAGATGAATAAATAGATAGAATAAGATGAGAGAGGGAGAGGAATTTCGAAAATAATTTTTGAAAAAGAGTTAGTGATTTTCGAAAATAGTTTTTGAAAAAAAAGTTAGTAATTTTTCAAAAATTTTTAAAATCAAAGATTAAAATAATTAGTTAATTAAAAAGAAATTTTGAAAAAGAGGGAAGATATTTTCGAAAATTAGAGAGAGAAAGAGAGTTAGTTAGGTAGTTTTGAAAAAGATAAGAAACAAACAAAAAGTTAGTTAGTTAGTTGAAACAAATTTTGAAAAGATATTTTGAAAAGATAAGAAGATAAGAAGTTAGAAAAGATATTTTGAAATCAAATTTTTGAAAAAGGTAAGATAAGAAGATATTTTTGAAAAGATATGATAGAAATTAGTTTTGAAAAAGATTTGATTTTTAAAATCACAATTAATGCCTTGATTCACAAGAAATCACAAGATATGATTCTAGAACTTAAAGTTTGAATCTTTCTTAACAAGCAAGTAACAAACTTAAAATTTTTGAATCAAAACATTAATTGATGATGTTATTTTCGAAAATTTGATGTAAAATTAAGAAAAAGATTTTTGAAAAATATTTTTGAAATTTTCGAAAATAACTAAAAAAATGAAAAAGATTTTATTTTTGAAAAAGATTTTGAAAAAGATAAGATTTTTAAATTGAAAATTTGATTTGACTCATAAAAACAACTAGATTTTAAAAATTTTTTAAAAAGTCAAATCTAATTTTCGAATTTATGAGAGAGAAAAAGGGAAAGATATTTTTTTTTATTTTTGAATTTTTAATGATGAGAGAGAAAAACATGAAAATTATGCAATGCATGAAAATTTTTGGATCAAAACAATGAATGCATGCAAGAATGCTATGAATGTCAAGTTGAACACCAAGAACACTATGAAGATCATGATGAACATCAATAACACATTTTTGAAAAATTTTTAATGCAAAGAAAACATGCAAGACACCAAACTTAGAAATCTTTCATGTTCAGACACTATGAATGCAAAAATGCACATGAAAAACAAGAAAAGACACAAAACAAGAAAACATCAAGATCAAACAAGAAGACTTACCAAGAACAACTTGAAGATCATAAAGAACACCATGAATGCATGAATTTTTCGAAAAATGCAAGATGAATATGCAATTGACACCAAACTTTAAACTTGACTCAAGACTCAAACAAGAAACATGAAATATTTTTTATTTTTATGATTTTCTAAATTTTTTTTCTTTTAATTTTTTTCAAAAATCATTTTGAAAAAGAAAAATAAGGATTCCAAAATTTTTAATATGAATTCCAGGAATCTTATGCTCTTTAGTCTAAAGCTCCAATCAAAGGGTCAGGCATGGCTTAATAGCCAGCCAAGCTTTAGTATGTAACTCAGACATGACACGCCTAACATGCCCTACAGAAGAATTAGACATGGCTTTACAGCTAGCCAGACTACAACATGCTTCATGAAACACTAGAATTCATTCTTAAAAATTCTGAAGAAAAATATATTTTTGAAAACATTTTTTTTATTTTAAAATTTTTTTGAAAACAAGGGAGAAATTTTTGAAAGATTTTTGAAAAATTTTTGAAAACAAAACAAAAAGAAAATTACCTAATCTGAGCAACAAGATGAACCGTCAGTTGTCCACACTCGAACAATCCCGGCAACGGCGCCAAAAATTTGGTGTTGTTGCCGGATCCAAACTTGGCACTGATGTTACCAGACCAAAAGCTTGCCGAAAACTCAAACAATCCCCGGCAACGGCGCTAAAAACTTGGTGCACGAAATTGTGATCTCTGGTAATGGCTCCAAAAACTTGGTGCTCTAATCTCAATTCATAATTTGTCACAACTTCGATACAACTAACCAGCAAGTGCACTGGGTCGTCCAAGTAATAAACCTTATGTGAGTAAGGGTCGATCCCATGGAGATTGTTGGTATGAAGCAAGCTATGGTCACCTTGTAAATCTCAGTCAGGCGGATAATAATTGATTATGGAGTTTTCGAAAATAATACTAATTAAACAGAAAATAAGGATAGAAACACTTATGTAATTCATTGGTGAGAATTTCAGATAAGCGTGTAGAGATGCTTTCGTTCCTCTGAATCTCTGCTTTCCCGCTGTTTTCATCCAATCAGTCTTACTCCTTTCCATGGCTGGCTTTATGCAAGGGCATCACCGTTGTCAATGGTTACATCCCCTCCTCTTGTGAAAATGGTCCAAATGCTCTGTCACAGCACGGCTAATCATCTGAGGTTCCCGATCATGCTGGAATAGGATTCACCCTCCTTTTGCGTCTGTCACTACGCCCAGCAATCGTGAGTTTGAAGCTCGTCACAGTCATTCAATCCCAGAATCCTACTCGGAATACCACAGACAAGGTTTAGACTTTCCGGATTCTCATGAATGCCGCCATCAATCTAGCTTACACCACGAAGATTCTGATTAAGAGATCCAAGAGATAATCATTCAATCGAAGGTAGAACGGAAGTGGTTGTCAGGCACGCGTTCATGGGGAATGATGATGATTGTCACGTTCATCACATTCAGGTTGAAGTGCGAATGAATATCTTAGAAGCGAAATAAGATGAATTGAATAGAAAAACAGTAGTACTTTGCATTAATCTTTGAGGAACAGCGGAGCTCCACACCTTAATCTATGGAGTGTAGAAACTCTACCATTGAAAATACATAAGTGATGAAGGTCCAGTCATGGCCGAGAGGCCAGCCCCCATGATCTAAGAACTAGGCATCCAAAGATGATCCTAAGATCCTAAGATGATCAAAAGATGTCTAATACAATAGTAAGAAGTCCTATTTATAATAAACTAGCTACTAGGGTTTACAGAAGTAAGTAATTGATGCATAAATCCACTTCCAGGGCCCACTTGGTGTGTGCTTGGGCTGAGATTGAAGTCTACACGTGGAGAGGTCATTCTTGGAGTTGAACGCCACCTTTTGTGCCATTTTGGGCGTTGAACTCCACTTTGCAACTTGTTTCTGGCGCTGGACGCCAGAATTGGACAGAGAGCTGGCGTTAAACGCCAGTTTGCATCATCTAAACTTGGGCAAAGTATGGACTATTATATATTGCTGGAAAGCCCTGGATGTCTACTTTCCAACGCAATTGGAAGAGCGCCATTTTGAGTTCTGTAACTCCATAAAATCCATTTTGAGTGCAGGGAGGTCAGAATCCAACAGCATCAGCAGTCCTTCTTCAACCTCTGAATCTGATTTTTGCTCAAGTCCCTCAATTTCAGCCAGAAAATACCTGAAATCACAGAAAAACACACAAACTCATAGTAAAGTCCAGAAATGTGAATTTAACATAAAAACTAATGAAAATATCCCTAAAAGTAACTAGATTCTTCTAAAAACATACTAAAAACAATGCCAAAAAGCGTATAAATTATCCGCTCATCAAATTACCATGTGTATTAATATATATATATATATATATATATATATATATATATATATATATATATAAAGTGTTATTTTTCAATAGTTGAATAAAGGGGACACAAAAGAATTCCCCAAATGTGAAATAAGGCAATGCACATGGGATAAAAAAAATAAACATTGAAACATGAGCATGTAACATCAAAAGTGGGAAAATATAAGAAAATTGGTAAAGAAGCTTTGCTTTATAAAGTATGTATGTTAGGTGAGATCTTAGACTAATTAAGTATTCACTTATTAGCTCACTTAGCCCTATACATATACCCTTACCTTTACCTTGGTCCCATTACAACCTTAACTAAAGACCTCATGATTTTTGGTATGTCTATATTCTATAATTGTTGATTGGTTAGATGAAGAACAAAGTTATAGAAAGTAAGAATAAAAAAGAAGAATAGAGTGATTAACCCAATAAACACTGAGTGACTAGAGAGTAAACACAAAATCCAGTGAGGGTTCAATAGCTCATTAACATATATCTCTGCTTGAATTATTAATTGTTTTACAAGTTTATAATTTTTTTTCTCTCCCATCTCAATTGTAAAGGCGCTTTATCATTATCTAAGGTTTGGCTATATATATATATATATATATATATATATATATATATATATATATATATATATACATATATATGACTCCTTGAGAATTTGAATTAATTCAACTACATGCAAGCTTTATATTCAAGTGAAAAAAAATTAGAATTACATGATGCATCTAGGTAGTTGCATTTAGATTAGATTGCATTGCATGGCATTCCACCACTTTAACCTAACATTACTCTTGGACTTAGCATAAGGACATGCTATTGTTTAAGTGTGGGGAGGTTGATAAACCCATATTTTATGATATATTTTGTGCTTAATCTGAGTGATTTATTCAATCCTTCACCCACTTATTCATATTAATTGTATGGTTTTACTTTCCCTTCCTTATTATGTGATGTATGTGAAAAACATGTTTCTTATGCTTTAAAATTAATTATTTTAATCACCTTTATTTCCATTCGATGCCGTGATTAGTGTGTTGAGTAGTTTCAGATCTTCTAAGGCAGGAATGACTTAAAGGATGGAAAGGAAACATATAAAAATGGAAGGAAAGCACAAAACAGAGTTTTTGAAGAAACTAGCAGCCACGCGATCGCATGGGCAACGCGGCCGCATGCCAGCGCAAAAAGGGATTGACGCGGTCGCATGACTGACGCGACCGCGTGGCAATGACAACTCCGAATGACGCGACCGTGTGACCCACGCGGACGCGTGACAGAGGTCAAGCACTAGAAATTGCAGAAAATGCTCCCAGCGAATTCTGAAGCCCTTTTTGGCCCAAATCCAAGTCAAGAAGGCATAGACCAGAGGTTATGAAGTGGGAGAATGCATTCATTCAAGGAGAGTCTCCACTTTAGTCAGTTTTCATGATTTAGATTTAGTTTTGAGGGGGAGATTCTCTCTCTCCTCTCTTTAGGATTAGGATTTAGAATTAGGATTTTATTCGCTTTCAGGATTATCTCTTTATCAGGTTCAATATTCCTTTTTATTTAATTCTTCCATGTTACAGATCACTCTTTTGAATTAATGTTATTTGAGGTATTTCAGTTTAATCTTGATTTATTTTATTTACATTATTATTATTCCCATATGAAGACATTTTTATTCCAGTAGATTTACTTTTCTCCTTTTGGTCTTGGTTAAGAAATCAGTAACTCAGGAGTTATCAAACTCAAGCATGATTGATAATTGTTATCTTTGTTAATTAAATTGAACTTCAATAATCCCAATCTTTTCTTAGGAAATAAATAGGATTCGAAGATCAAACCAATTAATCCCTTGACCTTCCTTTGTCTTAGTAAAGGTTAACAAAGTGGAATTAAGATTCAGTTTTCATCATCATTGATAAGGATAACTAGGATAGGACCTCTAATTTCTCATACCTTGCCAAAAGTTTATTTACAGTTATTTATTTATTTTACTTGCTATTTAAATTTCTTGTTCTTCATTTACTTTAATTGCTAATTAAACCATTCACTCCTCATTCTCAAAACCCCAATTTACAATCTCCATAACCAATAATAAGAATATACTTCCCTGCAGTTCCTTGAGAAGACGACCCGAGGTTTGAATACTTCAGTTATCAATTTATTTAGGGGTTTGTTACTTGTGACAACCAAAACGTTTGTATGAAAGGACTTTTGAAGGTTTAGAAACTATACTTGCAACGAGGATTTATCCGCAAATTTCTAGACCACGCAAAAGTTCTCTCATCAGACACACACCGCATTTATTCCTCTTCAGTACCCTATGATGTTTCCTTACGGTGAAGATGGCTACCAAGAAGACATTCCTTTGCAAGAATCTCATAGGGCTGATGAAAATAGAAAGTGACAACGTGTGAGTTTAAGGGAGTTCATAGCATTTAGAATACAAGAGAGAAAGGTCGAGTATGCAACCATTGTCAATGGTGGAAGATTATTTCAGCAGTTCTTGGTTGATTGCTTTTCTATGATTGAAGCACAAAAGTTGACCTACTATCGAAACAACTAAACCAAGGTGAGGAGTGATATATACAAAGGGATTCAAGATGCAGTTGTTAGGGGTGAGACACGTACTTCTAAAGCAGGTAAAAGTATCATCCTACCTGCGTCCTTCACTGGTGGCATGAGATACATGTTTAATAATTGTCAAGATGCTATGGCAATTTGTAAGAAATATGGATATCCAGACCTCTTCATCACAATGACATGTAACTCGAGTTGGCAAGAGATTGGCAGGGTTAACAATCCAAGGAACTTAAAGGTTGAAGACTGGCCGGATATATCATGTAGAGTGTTCAAAATTAAGCTTGACATGATAATCTCGGATCTTAAGCAAGGAATTTCATTTGGAGTGCTAGATGCAGGTATTGCTCATCATCTAACCTTATTTTTAGAGAAATATTCCTTTAGATTATTATAAAATAAATGGCAAAATATTTTCTTACTTAACATATTGTTGATTTTTTATTATCACCCTTAATTTATCAAAGCACATACATAAAATAGATAGCTTAAATATAACCTATAATTTTTTTGTCTTTTTGATATAAGGGATGTATACGGTAGAATTTCAAAAAAGAGGTCTAACACATGCTCACATTATTTTATAGTTAAGTGGAGACCATAAGATAACAACGACAACTCAAATTGATTAGTTAATATCTTCAGAGTTCCCAGATCCTGTTCGGCACCCAAAATTGTTTAGAGCTGTATCTACATATATGATTCATGGACCATGTGGTAGAGCATTCTCAAAATCTCCCTGCATGAAAGATGGGTACTGCACCAAATATTATCCCAAGACATTCAGTAGAACCACAGTTATCGATGATAATGGATACCCATCATATAGAAAACGAGACACAGGGGTGGTTACTGAGAAGAAGGGAGTCCATATGGATAATAGGAATATGGTTTCATACAATGCATATCTGCTGATGTCTTATCAAGTGCATGTTAATGTAGAGCACTGCAACAAGTCGAATGCTATCAAATATTTGTTCAAATACGTGAATAAAAGTCCAGACAGGGTAGCAGTTGGAGTTACAAAGGAAGCTTCCAGTGGAGAGGATGCTCAGGTTATTGATGAGATCAAACAATTTTATGATTACAGATATTTGTCTTTATGTGAGGCTGTGTGGAGAACCTTAGCATATGATATTCATTAAAGGTGGCCTTCAGTGATGAGATTAATCTTTCATTTGCCTGGAGAGCAAAATATCATCTTTAAAGATGATGACGATCTTGAAGAAATCGTGGAAGAAGAGGAAGGAAAATGTACGATGTTCGTAGCATGGATGGAGGCCAATAAAAAATTTGAAGCAGGTCAAACTTTGACGTATGCTGAGTTTCCAAATCAATTTATTTATGATAGAGAATCAAGGGAATGGCATCCACGCAAAAGAGGGTATTCTATCGAAAAGTTAAATTATGTTCCACATGGTACAGGTGATATTTATTATATGAGAATTTTGTCAGCTATTCAGAGAGGTTGCACATCATATGAGTCTATTAGGACAGTTAATGGAATTACATATTCTAGCTTCCAAGATGTTTGCTGTTCCATGGGACTACTGTGCGATGATAGGGAATTCATTGCAGCTATTAATGAGGTAGCTGAACTTACATCTGGTCATCAATTGAGAAAACTATTTGCGATGCTACTGATATCTAATAGCATTACCAACCCAGAGCGTGTTTGGAATGCAACTTGGACATTATTAGCTGATGGAATACTATATGAGAGGAGAAAAGCTTTAAAAAATCAAGGTATTTTACTATGTCTTTTTTTTATATCAAGATTGTATTCTCTTATTATCTTTATTTTTATTAATAATATTAATAGTTTTATTTTAGAATTACTTATTAAATATTTCATAAAACCACCATGTGCTTTTGCTAGGACTAAACATGACTGATGACGAATTGAAAAACCTCTGCCTTATTGAGATTGAGAAGATACTCAACAGCAATGCGAGATCTTTAAGAGACTATCAATCAATGCCATATCCTGAGATGTCTGATGTTCGCCTTTTTCAGAATAAGCTAATAGAGGAGGAGTTAGCATATGACACAAATGAGTTGATTCATACAAACTTATATACGGAACAAAAGATGACTCATGAGCAAAGGTTAGTATTTGATGAGATACTCAATGCTGTTATTACAGACTCTGGTGGTTTTTACTTCGTTTATGGGCATGGTGGGTGTAGTAAGACATTTATTTGGAATGGACTTTCTTCTGCTATTCGGTCTAGAGAAAAAATTGTTTTAAATGTCGCATCCAGTGGAATTGCTTCTTTACTCCTACCTGGTGGCAGAACGGCTCATTCTAGATTTTCAATACCCATTACAATTACTGATGAATCTACTTGCAACATCAAGCATGTCAGTTTGAAGGATGAGCTGCTCATCCAAAGTAGCTTAATAATTTGGGATGAAGCTCCAATGCTCAATAAAATGTGCTTTGAAGCACTTGATTGGACGCTCAGGGATCTTATGTCAGTTACCGATCAACATAAGACACATCAACCATTTGGTGGTAAGGTTGTTGTTCTAGGAGGTGATTTCAGACAGATACTTCCGGTGATTCCGAAAGGAAGTAGACACGATATATTGGCATCCGTTATTAACTCATCCCATTTGTGGTCATTTTGTAAGATTCTGAAACTGCATACGAATATGAGGCTTCTAATGTCTTCTTCGGATCAAGATGAAGGTGAAATGAAGATATTTGCTAATTGGATACTTGATGTTGGAAATGGAAATATTGGCTCTGTTGTTGGTGATGAATCAGAAGTTGAAATTCCAGATGATATATTGATTACAACTACTGATGACGCTCTCTCTCATTTGATAGACTTTGCATATCCAATTTTGTTGCAAAACATGTTAGATTACAGGTATTTTCAGAGTTGGGCAATTCTTGCACCCACGCTTGAGAGTGTCGAGAAGGTAAATGATTTTGTCTTGACAATCTTTTCAGGATGGAAAAGGAGTATTTGAGCTCTGACACATGTCAAGCTGATGAGAATGAAGATGTACAACAAGAATGGTTCACACCAGAGTTCTTAAATAACATCAAATGTTCGGGACTACCCAATCATAAGTTGACTTTGAAGGCAGGATTCGCTGTAATGCTACTGCGAAACATAGAACAGACTTCAGGTTTATGCAACAGGACAAGATTAATAGTTAACGAACTTGGCAACAACGTAATTGGAGCGACGGTAGTGACCGATAGAAATATTGGAGATAAAGTGTACATTCCAAGAATGAACTTGATCCCTTCAGATTCAGGATTGCCATTTAAGTTCCAACGGAGACAATTTCCATTAATAATATGCTTTGCAATGACTATTAAGAAGAGTCCGTGTCAATCATTATCACATGTAGGGCTATATTTGCCAAAATCAGTGTTCACCCATGGACAACTTTATGTTGCTTTGTCAAGAGTTAAGAGTCGCAGTGGCCTCAGAGTTTTAATTCTAGACGAAGACGGCAATCCAAAGTCATCAACAATAAATGTCGTGTTCAAAGAGGTTTTTAATAATATTTAGGTAAGAATAATATTATTTTTATTTTAATAGCATGTTATGATTTATACTTTTGTACAAATATTTACTATAGATATAACTAATTTATCTATAACTTTTTTTTTTCAGATTTGAAATGAAATGTGTAACAAGGAGCACAACATTCTATGCCAATTGCTTTTCTAATGAAGTTAGTAAGATACTAGGTTATCGATTGATAAATTTTTATTAGCTTTTTGATATAAAATTTAGTGTAAAATTAACATGCTATTATTACAGTTATATATGTTTTTATTTTTTTCATGTCTCCCTCCTTATGGTTCAAGAATATTATAAACTTCAAACTCTTCTATTTATATTTTACTTTGAATAAAGATAAAACAACATATTTAACACGTTTATTATATAACGACGATGATAGTGTTATACTAAATTTAAAAAATATATGGTTATAAAATATTATTTTTAATTTAACTTATCAAATTTAAATATAAGCCCGTGCATCGCACGGGTTTAACACTAATAGTAATACAAATGGGGAGCTCATATGTTGACATGGCGCTCATATGTTGATTCTGAGAGTTTATTTGCTTAGGTGTCGTCATTAGAGATTTTTAGATTTATATTTATAAATTATAAATTATAAATTATTATTTGCTTAGATTGTTTGTTTTAAATTTTAAATTATTTGTTTGGATTGTTTTACTTAGGTTGTTATTTTTTAAATTTTAAATTATTTTATTTGTTTGGATTATTTTACTTAAGTTGTTATTTTTTAAATTTCAAATTTGATTGATTTTAATTTAAATTTAAATTAAAATCAATCAAATTTAAAAAATTTTAGTTATGAGTCAACTATTAAAGTATAAGTTATGAAAGATGTAAAGCACCACAATTTAAAGTACATCAATCCCTTTCTTTACATATATTCAAAATCTTTCTACTTATTCCAATGGCTATTCACAAAATTGCAGACATCAATCCTACCATTGATAATTTGTGTGTACGTATACGAGTGATACGTTTATGGACACTACCAAATTACGGAAATTCTCTATTGCCATATTCAATTGAGATGGTTTGGCTCGATGAAAACGTGAGTTTTCTACTAATATTTTTCTATTTTATTTTAAATTTATATTATTTATATTTTAAATTTATTTGTTTATTCCCATCTAATCGTTCTTTGATTTTTGTTCATCAATTCTATTTTATTTTATTTTGCATGTTTTGTAGTCTTTGACAAAGAGGCAAAACAAGTTTTGGGAAAGAGTTGTGTAGAGATACTTGATCCACTTCTATTGGTAAGTTCTAACCAATATTTATTTCTAAAAACGTTAGTGAAGATATTTTTAATGGTAATTTTTATATTATTTATTATTAATATATTATATAATACCCTGTAGAAAGGAGATCTATCAGATACACCTACATTTTTTCTCAACCTAATTGATAAGACCTTTCTCTTCATCGTTGAAGTTCAAATATCTGATAATCCACATTTTTCACCTTCTTATAAAGTTAAGAAGATGACTGATAATGTGGACCTCATAAATAAATTCAAAGATGCTCACCCTATTCAAATTGTGAGTATAATTATAAGTGTACTTTCTATTAAAAATAAGTTTATTTTTTGCTTCCTTGTTCATTAGTAGTATCTAATTTATAAATAATAATTAATAATTAATTATAATTTTAGGATGTTGACTACACCGGTAGTTTGCTTCCAATTTCAAAGGCATCCTCAATCATTGAAGGGGAGAAAGTAGAAGGTACTAAGGTATTTGTTCAAAAAATAAATTTTTTATTTGTTTGTTCTCTCAAAATTAGATCTTAATTTTATTCAAAAAAATATTAGTGAGATAAAATCAAAAGTTAGAAAGAAGTCTTTAATTTAACGTGTTAAAAATACAGAATTTGCTGCTTGAATTCTCCAATGAAGTTACGGCCAATGGTGAATCTGAAGAGTTGGAAAATGCTATTACACCAACTAAGCGACTATCCTCAGAGTCGGAAGATTCGAAGGTGGAAGGAGATACCTCAATTTGCAAGAAGATCAAAATTGAGAATGAAACTTGAGAATTTGGATGAACATATTTTGAAATCCTTTTTAGAGTCTATCTAATAGAATATTGCCAAGCATATGTTTGTTTTGGTGGAAACATTGTCTTTTCTTGAGTTGTTATTTTTCTTTTAGTTATTTTTTATTTTTATGTTTGGAATTTAGAATTTTTTAAAATATAAATTGAAGTTATTTGGTTATTACTTGTGGTTTTATTTTTAATTTGATTCACACCGTTGATATTATGATAATTTCTGATTTAATATTTAATGTCATAAAGTTATAAATTTCTTTTTTGAATTATTGTTGATACAATTAAGTTAGTTATTAATTTTTAATGTGTACTTATTTTAAAAAAAATCTAATTATAATTTTTAATTAAAGTATTATGTTTAGAATTTTAAATTTAAATTCAAATATACTTTTTTTTAATTTTTAAGTAAGTAATTGGGTTTGAGAATACTTTTTAAAAATTTATATAATTTATAAGCTACTATGCTAATTACAAATGATTATAATAAAGTAAATAGAATTACCAGTCTTATTAAAATGTGAGGTTATTTATATTGTTTAAAAAAAAATCTTTATCTTTATAGCAATACAAATAGGAAGTTCTTATGCTGACGTGATTCTCATACATTGAGTTTGAAAATTTATTTGCTTAAGTGTCGTCACTGAAAATTTTTAAAATTTTATTTATAAATTATAACTTATTACTTGCTTACGTTATTACCTTTTAAATTTTAAATACGCTTTCTTAGGTTGTTGGGTATTTAGTTTTTAATATTGTTGAACTAATAATTTGCTTAGGTATCATCACTAAAAATTTTTAAAATGTTATTTATAAATTATAATTTATTATTTGCTTAAGTTGTTACTTTTTAAATTTGAAATAATTTTTCCTCCAGATCGAATACAAATGGGAAGACTTTTTGTTGACGTGGCACTCATATGTTGAGTTTCGAGATTATTTGCTTAAATGTTTTTATTAGAAATTTTTGTAATTTTATTTATAAATTAATAGATTATTTGGGTAGATTGTTAGATAATAATAAGGATTTAGTTTTTGAGTTTATTAATAAGATATTTAGATATTTAAATCTTAATATTATTGAACTAATTTAAAAAAAAATTAATATATAAATTATTCGTTAGGTTGTTAGATATCAATAAGGATTTAGTTTTCGAGTTTATTAGCAACGTAGTTAAATATTTAAATCTTAATATTATTGAACTAATTTAAACAAATTTATTTATAAATTATTTTAAAATTAGGATGTTTGTTTAATAATAAAATCAACAATTTAAAAGTAATAACAAAACAATAAGAAGCAAGTAGTAGTAAAAAACAAGTTCGAAAACAAAATAATAAGAGCTTAAATTTGAAAACAGAAACAAAACATTCTTTTAAAACAAAACAATAAAAAGTTGAATTTAAAAGAGATTGTTACTTTTTAAATTTAAGTTATTTACTTAAGTTGTTTTGCTTAGGTTGTTATTTTTTTAATTTTAAGTTATTTTGCTTAGGTGGTTATTTTTTAAATTTTAAGTTATTTGTTTAGTTTATTATTTTTTAAATTTTAAGTTATTTATCGATTACTCTTTTAAATTATAAATTATTATTATTTGTTTAAGTTGTTACTTTTTAATTTTAAATTATTTGTACATAAATTAAAATTTAAAAATAAATTTAAAAAATACATGCTTCAGTTAAGAAAACTCTTGTGTCTTGATTCATGAATTTGCTAAGAGAAGTCGACGACGGATAATCAATTATTATTTTTTAAATATCAACATTTACGCATAATAGATGAGGAAAATGAAATTTAGAAATTTTAATATTAACTTCAATGTAAGTTTATTTATTTGGATTTGTTTCAAGATTTCATTCTATATATTCCAATTTATTTGTTTTAATATTTTGTATTTAAATTGTTATTTTAACTTTATTTTGTTACAAAAAATTTTTATAATATTTTTTCTGTACTTGAAAGATGTTAATTTCTTAAAGAAAATTATTTTTGTTGAAAATAAATAATTTTTCTATCTTTTTATTTAAAATATTATTATTGATATGTTAATATTAAAATATAAAAAATAAACATACTTTTAAAAAAAATACTTTACGTTATTTGATCTTTATAAAATTAAAATAATTAATTAATTATTAATTTTTAAATTGTAACTATTTCTTCAATAAAAAATAATTTATAATTTTTTTCAAATTTTATGAATTTGTTAATTTTTAAATTTTAAAATATAAAATATATATGTATATAGTTTGGTACAATTTTTTGTTGTTGTTATTTTTAAGTTGTAATTAGTTTTTTTAAATATAAACACTTACACATATTAGATGAGTAAAATAAAATTTAGGAATTTTAATATTAACTTTGATATAAATTTATTTATTTAGATTTATTTTAAGATTTTATTCTATAAATTTAAATTTATTTATTTTAATATTTTTTATTTAGATTATTATTTTAACTTTATTTTGTTATAAATATTTTTGTAATATTAAACTTTTTTGTACTTGAAGGATTTTAATTTGTTGAGAAAAAAATTATTTTTGGTGAATAAATATTTTTTTATCTTTTTATTTAAAATGTTATTATTGGTATGTTAGTATTAAAAATATAAAAGATAAAACATACTTAAAAAATGTATTATGAGATCAAATAATTTTATAATTGTGGCACGGGAGGCTGTATAGAGAACTTTAGCTTATGATATTCATTGGAGATGGCCTTCAGTGATGAGATTAACTTTTTATTTACCTGAAAAGTAAAATATCATCTTTAAAGATGATGACAATCTTGAGAAAATCATGGATCAAAAAAACGAAAAAAGTACGATGTTCTTAGTATGGATGGAGACCAACAAAGAATTTGAAGTTGGTCAAACTTTAACGTATGCTGGGTTTCCAAATCAATTTGTTTATGATAGCGAAGAAAGGGAATGATATCCACGCAAGAGAGAGTATTCTATTGGGAGGTTAAACTATGTTCCACCGGGTACATGTGATGATATCTACTATATGAGAATTTTGTTAATTATTCAAAAATGTTGCACAACATATGAGTCTATTAGAACAGTTAATGGGATTACATATCCTAACTTCTAAGATGCTTTCTATTTTATGGGACTACTGTGTGATGATAGAAAATTCATTGCAGTTATTAATGAGGTCTGGTCATCAATTGAGAAAATTGTTTGTGATGCTATTGATATCTAATAGTGTTAACAAATCAAATCGTATTTAAAATGCAACTTAGACGTTATTGGCTGACAGGATAGTACATATGAAGAGAAAAATATTGAAAAACTAAGGTATTTCACTATGTGGTAAATTATTATCACATGTAGGACTTTACTTGCCAAAATCAGTGTTCACTAATGGCCAACTTTACATTGCTTTATCAAGAGTTAAGAATCGCAATGGTCTGAACATTTTAATTCTAGATGAAGACAACAATCCAAACTCATCAACAAAAAATGCTGTGTTCAACGAAGTTTTTAATAATATATATTTAGATAAGAAAATAGTATTTTCATTTTAGTAACATGTTATGATTTAAACTTTTGTACAAATATTTGTCGTAGATATAACTAATTTATTAACTATACTTTCAGACTTGAAATAAAATGTATATCATGGAACACAACATTATATGCCAATTATTTTTCTAATGAGGTTAGTAAAATACTAGGTTGCCTATAAATTTTTATTAGCCTTATAATATAAAATTTAGTGTAAAATTGACATGCTAATATTACAATTATATATGTTCTTATTTTTTTCAAGTCTCTTTTTTTATGGTTCAAGAATATTATAGACTTCAAACTGTTCCATTTGTATTTTACTTTGAATAAAGATAAAACAATATTTTAAGTACGTTTATTATATAATGATGATAATGTTATACTAAACTTGAAAAATTTATGATTATTAAATATTATTTTCCATTTACCATGTCAAATTAAAATATAAACCCCGGGCATCGCACGGATTCAATACTAGTATGCATATACATATACATATATTATATTATATTATATTATTAGGTGAATTTTATGCTACATATAATTATAATATTAAAAAATTTTCAAATATTTCTAAAATATTTTAGTAATTTTAAGGGATAAGTACTTTTTTCATCCCTAAGGTTTGAGGTCAAAATCAAAATTGTCCTCGACCTTTTTTTCTTATTAAAATCATCTTCAACGTTACAAAACTTTATAAAATCGTCCTTTTCTACTTCAATTTTATTTTTTTACCAAATTACCCTTATTAAATAATAAAAATAATTAAAAAATTAAAACAAAACCTAACCCCCCCTCCCACTCCCTCACCGTAACCCCCATCCCTCACCCCATTTTCTCACCCCCTCACCTCCTCACCGTAACCCCCCACCCCTCACCTCCTCATCCCCTTCTTCATCACCACTAATCCAGTAATCTCCAATTTCCTTCTTCATCACCAAACCTCTTACCCCTTTCTTCATCACTAAGCCTCTTTCTCTCTCCCTCCCTCCCCAAGACTCTTACTCTCCCTCATCATTTATCCCTAACCACAAAATAAATAAAAAATTCAGCAATAACATCAATCACAAAATAATCACAAAATTAGCAACAATCCATCATCAATCATGTATATGTTCTTCAAAAATTAAAAAAAAAAAGAAAAAAGAAAAATAGGAAGAACGAAGAATAGAGAAAGAGAAGGAAGCCTTGGCCAATCTTCTTCTACTCTTCACCATCACCTCTTCCCCTTCGCACCTCCTCACTCTCCCTTTCCTCACCACCATCACCACTGCCACCATAGCCAAATCATCATCATGCAATTACTATAATCAGAGACAATTACTAATTTACTATAATCAGAATCAGTATCATCAATAATAAATTAACAACAATAATTGTGAAGGGTGAATCAACAATGGTGAAGCAACAATAAAAGCAAAAATAGAAGTAGAAGTAGAAGTAGAAAGTAGAAAGCAAAAGTAGAAGCAGAAAGTAAAAGCAGAAAAGCAGAATTGCAGGGGCAAGTGGCGGCTTCGGAAAGAGGCAGGGAGAACTCGAACAGCGGAGGGTCGGGAGTTGGACAGCAGCGGCAGTGCCTCCATGCAAGCTTGCGACGGCCGATGGCTGCAGGTTGGACGCAGGGGCGGTGGTGGGTGCACCTCTGAGGCAGCCCAAACGATAGCATGAGGGGGTGGGGGGTTACGGTGAGGGGGTGAGGGGTGAAGGAGTGGGAACTGATGATGATGATGGGATGGGATGGGATTTGGGGTGGAGAGTCAGAGAGTAGGAGGAAGGGAAATTGGAGGTGGGTTTGGGGTGGGGGGAGAGACGAAGAGATACTGGGTGTGAGTGGGGTGGGGTTTTATTTCTTAATATTATTTTTATTAATAGTTAAGGGTAATTTGGTCCAAAAAATAGAAAAGGACGATTTTATAATGTTTTGTAATGTTGATGATGATTTTAATAATGAAAAAAGATTAAGGACGAAATTGATTTTGACCCTAAACCTTGGGGACGAAAAAAGCACTTATCCCTAATTTTAACTATTAATTTTAATATATATATATATATATATATATATATATATATATATATATATATATATATATATATTTGAGATTAGCGATTAAAACTACTAAAATATCAGTATTTTAATAACATTTAAAATTTTTCCTATATTAATAATGATTGTGTCTATAAAATTTTTATAATATTTAAAATATATAATTAAAATTAAAATAATATTTTGTTATTATCTGATAATATTTTTTAATTTAATCATGTTTATTGATTAATTAAAAATATTATTGAATAATAAAAAATATAACTTTAATTTTAGCTCTATTTTTTAAATATTGCCAAATTTTATGGCTGTCATAAAATATACCATAATATATATTATCGGCTATGCTATATGTACACCAAAATCAGCTATCAATATAAAATACATATTAAAATATAAATATACATTAAAAATAAATTGAATCACGTATATATTTACAATAAGAATTATTCTTCACATCCAAGCAATTTTAACATCTAAGTTCATCCAAGTGATTTAGAATCACGCGCTTCTTTTTCCGTTTTCTTCTCCCCTCGAGCTTCTTCTTCTTCACCTCTAGTACTTTGTCTTCTTCCTCTCCTCCTCTTTTTTTATTATTTTTTACTTTCGTTACCATCGTTACCAACACAACCACCTCCTCCTCCTTTTTCTTCTTCTTTTCTCATGGGAATTTCTTCTCCTCCATCATCATCATCATCATGATAATCATCGTTATCGTCATTGTCATCTTCTTCTAATACGTATCGTTGTTATCGTTATCTGTTCATTTTTAATATAATTTCGATTCATTCTAGATTTAAATAAGGTGCACTTGGTCTGTGCTTGTTTTGAAACGAGTTTACATTCTGAATTTAATTTTCGATTTTGAATATAATTTTGATTCATTTCTGAGTGATTAAAGGTTCGTTTGGTCTCGTTGTTCTGCAAAATTTAAAACTCTTCATCCTCACCTTCTATTACTTCTTTTTCTTCTTCTTTTTTTATTTTTTTCTTCATCTTCTTCTTCTTATTTTATTTTGTTATAATTTTTCTTGTTTCACTCTCTTAAGAGGAATAAAAGTAAGAAAAAGAGAAGATAAATCAAACAAAAAAGAAGAAACAAGAATAAAAATCTCACAAAACTCCTCATCATATTCTTCTTCTTCTTGTCTTTGTTCATCTAAACAAACAAAGAAGAAGAAACACATAATGCTGCAAAATTACTTGAAGGATTTGGATATATTTTTGTTCATGATTTAATTTTATTTTTGTGTCACAATCATTAAGTAATTCCGGTTCATTCTAGATTTAAATAAGATGCATTTAGTCTGTACTTGTTTTGAAACGAGTTTATATTTTGTACTTAATTTTTAGTTCATTCTGAATATAATTTCGCTTCATTTCTGAGTGAATTAAGGTTTATTTAGTCTCGTTATTCTACACAATTTAAAACTCTTTCTCCTCACCTTCTACAATCACTTGATGAATTTTTGGATGTATTTTTGTCCATGATTCAATTTTATTTGTGTGTTTGTTTTCGAATTAAGTTTGTGTGTCGCAATCATTAGGTAATTTCGGTTCATTCTGGATTTAAATAAGGTGCATTTGGTCTGTGCTTGTTTTGAAACGAGTTTACATTCTGAATATAATTTCGGTTCATTTCTGAGTGAATTAAGGTTCATTTGGTCTCGTTGTTCTGTACAATTCAAAACTCTTCCTCCTCACTTTCTTCTGCTACTTCTTCTTCTTTTTCATTTTTTTCTTCTTCATCTTCTTCTTATTTTATTTTGTTATAATTTTTCTTGTTTCACTCTATTGAGAGGAATAAAACAAAGAAAAAGAAAAAAAATCAATCAAAAAAGAAGAAGAAACACATAATGGTGCAAAATCATCACAGAGAGAAGGAAGAAAAGGAAAAAAAAATACAGGAGGAAGAGAAAGAGGAGGAGGAGAAGAAGCCCGTGCATGAATGCGCATATAATCACGCTCTTTTAATGAGTATGATTTTTGTTGGTGTTTGACCTACTTAGATGGACTTAAATAAAACTTGGATGTGTAGCAATTTTTTTTTTATATTTTAATATACATATTTTAATAGTTGGTTGATTTGGTATGTACGCTTAGCATGAATTAAAAAAAAAGAGTGATAATACTAGAATTTTTTATTTAAAATAATAAAACCCCTTTCACACGCGTCACAAGTCACATGTAAAACATTGATATCAATTATTAAATGAAAATCATTTTGAAATCTTAATCATTGTCTATACGCACTAGTTAGAATTTTTGCAATATATTATAAGGTAAAGTATATTGATCAATAATAATGTTAGATAGATAATAGTACACATAATAGTCTTTGATTTATTATACTTATCAATATTGTTATTGTTATTTTGTTTACAAGAGAAGTTAGTGTTATACTTTACAAAACATAAGATTGTTATATATTATTATTATTATTATTTAAACTTTAAGATTATTTGATAATTGTCTCATAAATCTCATCCTTTAATGAAAAAAATATAAAAATAACTGAGACAAAAAAAATGACAATAACATTTTCTTTCAATATTTCTGTATTTTGTAATTTTAACAAACCCTATTAGGAGCCAAAACTAAAAGCTCTATATAATAGCACTATTAACAATAGATGCAATAATCTTATTGCTACATCAAAACTAATTCCGAATTTTGATTTTGAATATGGTATCAACAAGGTAGTGTTTGGTTCCTAACTCGAGATAGAAAACAGAAAACAGACGAGAAAGAATAGAAAACAGATAATGGGAGGGCGAAACCGTTGCTACGGCCCTTCATTCTGGAGGTAATAAATTTACTTAAATCAACATCCTCAGATGTTCATTCAATTCAAAACTGATCTGCTAAAGAAAAATGGAAAAGTATAAAGGTAGAATAACTATGACTTTGTTATTGATGGATACGTATATATGAGAACAATAGGGATCTGAAAGAGTTCATACTTTATATCAACAGACATAGATGAAGAATCCATTTTAGTAACAAAAAAACATGCATTCATAAGAACCCTTGTATAAGGGAAACAAAAAAAGAAACAACTGCACTAAACAAACTCCATCACTTTGCATAAAGATCTAGTGCTTGTCCTCCTTAGGAGTCTCTTTTGGAGGCACCTTTGATTCCAATTCTTTTGCAGATTTCTGCATTTCCCTGAAAAAAGAATTGCAAGAACATATTACAATTTGAAAAATCTGTTAAATCTATGTATAATCGACGGAAAAAGTAACCATCGTCTACGTCGACATTGCAATATAAGAAGAAAAATAACAAAATGAAGATATGTAAGTTTAGGTTTAAGGTTTAGGACAAACATGCTTTAAAGTGCAATTCCAAATCACAAAAAAGCCATCAAATTATTTTTTGATAGATTCATAACATACATTTTGACTTACTAATTTAATAACCAAATCAATAGTTCTAAGTTTATTTCTAGTAGTACTTATTTAGAGGGCGAATGTCAGAGATTATGGGGTTCAAATTCCAGAAATAGCCTCTCTACACGAAAGAATAAGGCAACAAATATCTACTCTCCCTAGACCCACCAGATCAGAGTCCTATGCACCAAGTTCCCTTTACTTCTAATTAGGGGTGGGCAAAAAAATCCATATTTTGGATTTTAAACCAAATCCAAACCAAACCATTTTAAAAAAACCAGTTTTAAACCAAAAAAAATCCAAACCAAATTACATTTATTTTATAATTTGGTTTTTGATCCAATCCATTTAAATGGTTTTAAATCCGGATCCAGATCCAGATCCAAATTAAGATCCGGATCTAAAAAAACCCTAATTGAGTCTTCTCCTCTTCGACAAATCCATTCAACAAAACCAAATCCACTCTTCGCCACCGTCAACATTTCTTCCTCTCTGCCTCTCGTCGGAGCTCGCCGGTGGTTCCCAAATCCACTCTTCGCCACCGTCAACATTTCTTCCTCTCTGCCTCTCGTCGGAGCTCGTCGGTGGTTCGTCGGCCTCTACCTCTTCGAGTCTATAGTCTTCACTTTGATTCGAGACTCTGTCTCTCTGCCTCAACCTCCCATTCGCGACTCTGTCTTCTCTCTTTTTCGGTTCTCTTCTTCTTTCGTTGGTGGCTCGCCGGAGCTCATGCTCATCAATTGAGGTAAGCCTCCTCCTTGCCCTTGGTTCTGAGTTCTGAGTTTTATTTGGGTTTTTTCTATTTTGTTGATTTGTTCTGTTTTGTTCCTTCATGAGTATACTGATTTGTTCTGTTTTGTTGAATCCTTGATGAACTGATTGCCATGCTCATTTATTAATTTTTTGGTTCATGCATGTACCATAATTTATTAATTTCAAATTGACCCCCCCTAAAACTTGATTTCATAAAAAATCTACTTGCTGATTTAAGCCAATAGGTAAGTGTTCTATATGTATTGTGCTACTTGGTTATATAACCAACAACCAATCTCCTAATCTCTTATAGGAATTAGAATTAGATAGACTAGTAGTTGAAGTTGCAGGGATGAATGATGAATTTAAACAATGCTACATAAGAAATAGACTAGTAGTTGAAGTTGCAGGGATGAATGATGAATTTGAAAAATGCTGCATAAGAGGGATAGTAAGAACACTTCAAATGGTGACATTGATTCAAGAACTTTAGTAAGAAGTGTATTAACTGTGGTTCAATTAGCAATCATATGAAAAATCATTATTTAGTTGAAGAAAACTAACTTATCTTATACATGTTTCTGGCTTTGTTGTTCTGATTTTTGTTGTAAATAGAATTTTGTTCTGAAAAATCATTAACTGTGTTCTGCCTTGGCCTTCTTTTTCTTATCATTATTTACTGCCTTGAATATCTCGCTCTAGCAAGTAGCAACTATAATATAGGCAATGGAAACAACTCAAGATCTTAGGACTTAGGAGTGCTTGCTTTCACTAGTCCCCACCTTAATTTTGTTGATATGAAACACTGCTGCTGTCTTGTTCTGCTGCTATCTTGTTCTGCTGCTATCTTGTTCTGCTCCTAATTGTTTAGCAGCTGCCACACTAAAAGGTCTAATTTTGAAACTATCTGTATTTATAGTCATTGAAACTATCCTAATTGGGCTTGACCAATATTTTTACTCGCAACACTTAACTAAATTATTTAGTTCATACAGTAATAGCTAGTATTGTTATAGAGATAGATGGAGGTGGCATGCATAGTACTAGTATTTGTTTTAATTTGGGGATGGGGATTGGGGAGAGTTATGAAAAACTAGAACATTTGAAAGTCCAAATATAGCTTTCTCTAGTTGAATCCAATCTGTTATATTAAATGCTTTATCTTTATTCAATATTTCCTTGGTTGCATTATCATGTCTACACAGAATATCAAACATTAATATGAGATTTAACATGTAAACAAATTGTTAACTTATCAATTCAGTTTGCTCTTTAGTAGTATGAATTTCATTATTCTGCTTGTTGAAATTTGAGATATTTGTATTTGCCACTTGAATTATTCATTGTTCATAGAGCATGTGCTTGCAGGACTTCCTATCATGATAGGTTAATTGAACCCCGTTAAGTTTTCTATTTTAACCTTATCTGTTGTTGTATCTGGTAATGAAACCTTGTAGCATGTTGATATAATCGTTATAGTGGTGTAAATTTTACATTTTATGTATGCCTTTCAACATTATTTTATTAGGTACTTTATAGTTTTAGGATTAGCTTTTAGATATATTTTTATTAAATGCAATTATAGAAGTTCTTCTGGTGAATGGTAATGGGTTTGAGTGTTGTAGTTAAAAAAAGAAAGAGATTAAATTTTGGATTGCCAAGCCGAATTGCCTTTTAGTTGGGTATCTTAAAGGTTTATTTTAATGGGATGAATTGCTTCAAATTGTTGTTAAGGTATACCTTTGAGCTCATAAGAAATTTATAGAAGTATTTATAAATCATCTACACTACCAGAAAACTTTTAAGCTGAGGTGTGGAATATGATAGCAAATGAAGACTTAAATATAGGATAGCAAATGAAGACTTAACTTGCTAGCTTCCATTTTCTTTAAACCCCTTTCTGAATGTGTAACAGAAGATGGAAGCTATTGCACTCTAAAATTAATAGGTTAAAAAAAAGGGGATGGCTGAGATTCATGAGCAGAACTAGATATAAAATAAAATGCAGGAAATCAGGGGCTGCCGTGCTGGTTTGGAAAGGTTTCGGAGGGTTGTTTTTTAATTTTTAATTTTTGGTTTCAGTGTGTGTTGATCAGAATTAAGAATAATTGTCTAATTTAGTTTACTAAACATATTCTGATGCTTGAGTGACTACTTTTTATAGGGATAAGGTAGAGTTAATGTTGAAGTTTTATTGGCTGCTGTTTTTTTTGGATTAGTTTGTGTTAATTTTAGCATGTTTGGCACCAAATTTTGAGTTATGTACACCTTGCTTTATATGCAGAGCAAGATGACTGAAAATAGTAATATTGAAGCAACAGGGATGTCCGCTAGCATTCAACCATCTTCTCCACCGTCAGGTGTTCGTAAGAATCGGTCAGCTGTCTGGGATCATTTTGATGTAGAGAATGCTACCGAGAAGAAGGCTAAATGCAAATATTGTGGTAGCTTAATACAATATGGGAATGGAACCAGCTCAATGGGTGGTCATTTGAGAAGATGCAAGCAAAATCCTAATAATGATTCGAACAAAAGAAGAAAAACAACGACCACACCGACTATAGATGAGCGTGGTGTTTTAAATTCACCCAGTGCTTCCAAATTTGACCAAGAGGAGGCTCGAAGGGCACTTGTGGAAATGTTTATTGGGGAAGAGCTACCATTTCGCTTCGTTGAAAGCCCGAAATTCCGAAAATTTGTGCATGCCCTACAAGCAAGATTCAAAGTTCCTTCACGGACTACATTAGCACGTGACATTGGAGCTCTTTATGCTGAAGAGAAGATGAAGTTGCAAGATTTTCTTTCGGAAAATTGTGGTAGAGTATGTCTAACCACTGACACTTGGACTTCAATTCAAAATTTTACTTATATGAGTTTGACAGCACACTTTGTTGATTTGGATTGGAAATTACATAAAAAAATACTTAATTTTTGTCAAGTGACAAGTCATTCAGGAGAGGTTATAGGAGCAACAATTGAATCTTGTTTAAATAATTGGAATTTGAATCGGGTCTTTAGTGTGACAGTTGATAATGCCTCCTCTAACGATGTTGCAATTAAATATCTGAAGCAGCGATTGAATTCTTGGAATAGCATTATTTTGAATGGTGAATTTATTCATATGAGGTGTTGTGCACATATTATAAACTTAATTGTAAAAGAGGGGTTGAAAGAGATTGATGAATCAGTCTTGAGGATTCGTAGTGCAGTAAAGTATGTTAGATCTTCTCCATCTAGAGCTAGTAGATTTCAAAAGTGTGTTGAACTAGAAAAAATCCAATATAAAGGCTTGCCTTGCATGGATGTTGAGACTAGGTGGAATTCTACCTATCAAATGTTAGAGGTAGCTTTGAAGCATCGCAAAGCATTTGAGTTGCTTGCTTTGAAAGATAATACCTATATAGGAGAGATGAATGGAGGAAAAGGGAGAGGTGTTCCTTCTGATTCAGACTGGGAGTATGCTGAGTCCATTGTACCATTTTTGCGAGTGTTCAGTGATGCCACTATACGTGTTTCTGGTACCTTATATGTTACCAGTGATATGTATATGAAGGAAGTATTTGCAATTGGATGATTTATTCGTCATTCTTGTGATTCTGTTGATTTTAGTACTATGTCAATGGCAGAAAGGATGAGGGTTAAGTATGAGAAGTATTGGGGCAATCCTGATTCGGTGAATATGTTGTTATTGATTGCTATCGTACTTAATCCAATGCAAAAGATTGAGTATGTCAACTATTTCTTGGATTACTTCTTTGGAGAAGAAAAAGGAGGCGAATTGAAGTCAAAGTTGTCCAAGTGCATAAAGTTACTCTATCAGCAATACCAAAGTTCTGGGGAAGCAAGTGAAGCTGATACGCAAGAAGTTCAAGCCAACAACATTAATACCGATCTTCATGGCATGGGCTTTTTTCTGCAAGCAACCGGTCGCAGAACAAATACAAGATCTGAACTTGATAGATATTTACAAGAAGAATGCGAGCCATACTCCCATAAGTTCGATATACTAAACTGGTGGAAGGTCAACTCAACCCGATTTCCAATTCTTGGAAATATGGCTCGTGAGGTATTGGCTATACCTGTTTCTACAGTAGCTTCGGAGTCTGCATTTAGTACTGGAGGAAGAGTCCTCGATCCATACCGCAGTTCCTTAACACCTAGAATGGTAGAAGCCTTAGTCTGCACAGGAGATTGGCTTAAGGAAGATCTTTTCTCTGCTTTAGATGATGATGGTGAAGTTCTTCAACAAGTTGATCAAGGTATAAAATTTATTTCATATTTCTTGTCATTTTATTTTATTTTTGTTTTTGTTATCTTTCTATTTTAGAATTTAGGTATTAGTTACCAATTAAAAGTTGTTGAATATAGACTTGATAATTAATTTGATTCCCTTGGCAGATATATTTTCCTCTAATGATGGTGCTTGTTCTATGGCGACATCAATTGATAATCTTGATGATGACTAGGTATGCTTAATATTCTCATTTAGTTTAATACTTTCATTCAAAGATTTGTTTTAAAATGACAAAGGTATATTTTGTTATTTGCAGATATATTTTCCTCAAAGATTGTGGTTGTTTGATGATTTTGTTGGCAACTTGGCATCTTGTGATATTTTGTTAGAGAGATATTTTGGTGGTATTCTTTTGATGTCTTGAGAATGATTAAATGTTATATAGATTAGCTATTATCATTAGATTTATAAAGAACCAAATTCTAGTTGTAATGAACCTATACACTTTAAAATGACTTTAGTATTAATTTTACTTTTTAAAAAAAATATGGTTTAAAAATTGAATTTCTAAAAACTGGTTTTAAAAGTGGATTTTTTGTTAAAATATCTAGTTTAAAAATTGAATTTTTAAAAACTAGTTTTAAAATTGGATTTTTGGTAGAAGAAACTGGTTTTAAAACTGGATTTTCAAAAACTGGTTTTAAAATTGGATTTTTGGTTACCAAAAATCTGGTTTTAAAACTGGATTTTATAAAAAAAACCGGATTTTAGATTTGGATTTAAAAAAACCGGATTTAAAACCGGTTTTGCAAGTAAAATCGGATTTAAAACCGGTTTGTAAATAAAACCGGATTTAAATTTTAAAACCGGTTTAGAACCGGTTTTTATTTTTTCAAACCGGTTTAAAACCGGTTTTGCTCTTCAATCCAGTTCTGGTTTGGTTTCCTAAACCATAAAACTGGTTCTGGAGTGGATCCAGTTTGGATTTTTAAAAATCCAAACCATGCCCACCCCTACTTCTAATGGTAGTTGCTTAACAACCAAGTCAATAAATCAAAGCGAAGTTCATGGTATGTTCCCTTTATTTGAAAAATAGCATTGATCCAATTCATTTATACTATGATACTTAACAGATTTCAATCTTCGAAACTGTTGTTTTTGGTCTTACTACCCGTTAAACATGCAGTTTTTCATCAAGAGAAACACTCAGATCAAATCCTTCTCAAAATGGGAAAGCAGTAGCTCTAAAAATCCATTAAAAATGTATTACAGAGAAATCTCTTTCCCATTGTATATAGGGCTAACTACACGAATCAAACAACATCATTGTACTGTATCATAAACAAGTAACAATCCCTAAAGAGAGAAAAACAAAAAGGTTAAAGGAACATATATCTAACACCGCTAGCACATCATCAAATTCTAAGACCTCAGGCATGACACCAATTCTTTCTAGCTTTCTCAATATAAGCAGTTTTTGACATAAAGGTAGTTGGCTAAACAAAAGTAAGCTGATTACTAGAAAAACCTCATCCGCAAGGTTGGATTTCAAAACCGCCATTCCATTCACTACTCCAGGTCAAAGCTTAGCCTTCTCCACCTAATTTTTTTTAGGAGAGAAATTCCTTTAAAGGAAATGTAATGTGACCAATATTTTTTCTTGTATATTTGCCTTATTGACCCAATACTAACCAACATTTTTTTGTTCATTAATAATAAAATACAACGTTGTATTGAAAATTAATGTAATGTATAATTTTCCCCTCTATGAAAGGATGATAGAACTTCACTCTCTACAATAAATTATAAGTTAACTTTGACCACAAAATAAGATAATCCAGCCAATGACTAATAGCTCAAATGGCATAATCTCCCCATACTCAATTAACAGGTTGCGGGTTCGAGTCTCATATCTTTGGTAAAAAAAAAAAAAAAGATAATCCATAAACATAAGCTTCCAAGTTCAGAATTTCAATATCCAACCAATCACTCTATGTTATCCAAATCCCACTCCTAAACCGTAAACTCTAACACCACCCCTCAAAAGAAAAAACAAATTTCAACAACAAAACCATCAATCGAAAAACTAAAAACAAAAAAACAGAAGCAACCCAGAACACGAGATCAAAACTTGACGAGAAAAAACAAATACCCAGACGGGAATGAGAGAGAAAATGGGAAAAAGGGACTCACTTAGAAGTAGCAGTTTCTTCTTCGAGCCAGTTACGGATGTGCTTAACGTTGCGCTTGAATATGTTGGCTGATTGCTTCACGTCGCTCCTCAGAAGAAGCACAACCGCACTCACACCAACCACCGTCATCACAAAATTCGTCAAACCCATAATAGTAGCGAAGGATTTTACCCCCCAGAGAAAAAAAAGGTACTCTTTTTTATGATTTTTATGCTGCTGCCAACGTTGAGAGAACCGGACTGGTCAATAAACCGGTAAGGTGACTGATTCACTGGTTCAATAGTTCGATCAGGGTTCAAGCGGGATTCAACTGGTTTAATTTAGATATTAAATAAAATTATTAAAAAATCAACATATAATTTCAAATATTTAAATTTAATAATTTCTAACCTAATAAAATTTAAAATTTCACAATTTCACCTAATAAATTATCCATAATTTATGGAGAAGAGTTCATAAACAACTTCAAACATCAAAACTTATAACTAAAGTAGATCAAATTGCATGTAAATGACAAACATCATGTTTAACATACAGTCAAAAAAAATTTAACCATCAGATAACATACTTAGCATGGAAGGTGACAATTAAATTTTGGAGGCTTCATGGAATTCCAAGAGTACACGTTTCTAACGGAGGGGAAATAAACAAGCTGCTTTCATACTCTTTTGGTACACGTTTCTATTCTTTACTACTATCAAAAGGGTGTAAACTGGATAAAACCTTTGTATTACAAATTTTTATGCCATATTTTCCATTTTCCATTAAAGAGACAGCGGATCTAGAACAAGTATGAGGAGATTTCTCTGGTGTCCATATATTGCTCACTTCAGCTGGTTGACTTGACTTAAAGGTTTGAAACCAAGAGGCCATAATATAAAAATCTAGCTCTACTGTGGTATTGCCCATTACAATCACAAATTTCCCTATATAGGACCTTGTTTCCAGTTTAGGTTGTAAGGCATCTCATTCACTTTAACATCATTCATTTCCCATAATCAGCAACATCATTTTAAAAAATCAGCAACTCAGAATAAGCAAACATCAACAAAATCATTATTATTAACTTAGCAACTCAAAATTAAACTCAGCAACTCACAATTAAACCTACCTCAGCAACTCAGAATTAAACAAGCAAAAATAAATTGAAGATAGAGAGCTCGGATGAGAAGGGGAACAATGAGAACCGCCACAAAGGATGAGAACCCAGTATTATTAACAAAAGTATTAACAAATTCTGAAAATCAGCAACTCAGTATAGTATTATTAACGAAAGTAACAAGCAAAAATAATTTCAAGCAACAATGCTTACCAGCCATAGTTATCAGAACCGAACCGGTGGGTTACTAATTCACCCGGTTGACCCGATCATAATTAAATAAAAATATAAAATTATAAAAAAAAATTAAAATCAAAAGTTAAAACTTAAAATGTATGTCTTCATAAATATATTAATAACAATCAAATATCAATTCTTAGACATAACAATGATGCAAAAAAAAAATAATAATAAACTAGTCAATAGCACAAAATACTTTCTCAATTTAAAGAACAAGAAAAAACAAAAGATAACACAATCAGTAAATCAAATTCAAGAGGTGATCTGAAAGTCGGCATCTATATCTTCATAAAACAAATTTGAAGCTTGACCAACATTTCCTTCATTTTGATTTGCATCTACATCTACATTTGTGTATCTTTCACAAATCAATACCAAAAATAATTCATAATAATACAAACAGAAAGTATGGGGCAACAATTTAACTGAACAATTGCAGAGAGCATGAACCTCATTTTCAACAACAAATTCAACTATAATAATTGTTAGCAACAAAAGATTTATCTCGAGATGATTTACAAATTTACAACAACAAAAGATTTAGATAAGTGATTATTTCAGCAAGACAACAATAGATTCAATTTTCAGTGATGATAATAAGTAAAAAATTCAACATGATTTACAGATTTACAACAACAAAAAAACTCAACTAAGTCATTATTCAGCAAAACAGCACCAAATTCAAGGTTCGATAAACTCAGTAATGATTTTCGGCAACGAACAAACTTAAGCTAAGTTGAGCTAAGTGATTATTTTGGCAAGTCAACAACAAATTCAAGGTTCATGATAATCAATAACAAATTTCAGCAACAAAATCAAAGTGCACTGATGCAGCAACAAAATTAAAACAGAAAGAACAGGGGGAAGTAGTTGCGAGAACCGAACCGGTTGTTAAACCGGTCGAGTGACGGGTTCAATGGTTCAATGTTCCAAGTTCCAACCGAGGTTGAACCGTAGTTGAATAGATTTAATTAAATATACAATAAAATGATTAAAAATTCAATATATAATTTAAAATATTTAAATTCAATGATTTCTAAGCTAATAAAATTCAAAAATTCAGAGAGTTTACATCAACTTCCATATTTCCTGCATCTAATAAAATAGAATAAAAAGCCAATAAGAACCCAAAGTTAACACTTAACAACATATATCTTTATTAAATGAAACTAGTTTTGCTATTTCACTAAATCCCACCAATTATACCAAGTGAGTGCATATTTTAAAGGGCCAAAGCATCGTAAAAGACTAGATAGGATTTGTAAGAAGAATTCTGAAGCATCTACAAATATATGAGGTACTTAAGTCGGACTTAGAATGAATTTTCATTGTCTTAAAAACAAGTTCTCTTTGCAAAAGATATGCAGTAAATGCAAGTTCTTTTCAAAACAAAATGCTCAATTAAATTGGCTTCTATCCCACAGAACAAGAAGCCACAGCACATTTCAGCACACCACAAAATCATAAAGAATCAACTGAAATTTCAGCAATCTACTTCTGACCATAAAAATTTCCCAAATTGGAACAACCAAACAAACAACCCATACCCACAAAACCCCGAGAATCCAAAATTCAAGCAACAGGCCACAGAATTACATCCAGAAGATTACATATAGCCAAAAACAACACAAATTACATCCAGAAAATTTTCAGAAAAATTAACTCAGCAAAGAAAAACAAACCATGAACAAAATTATTCCAAAAAATTTAGCAAGATACCATCAACTCAGCCAGTAAAATTTAACAAATAAGTGAAACACCATCAACAAAATTAATCCAAAATAATTAAAATTCTTCAACATCATAGTTTATTTCAGTTTTATACAAATTAATAAAAGAAAAAAACATAACAAAACCATCAGAAACTCATAATCATAGACATTATTCCAAATTACAGAATCATATAATCAGAGACAGAAACTCAAAATCATCAAAATCAAGTTATTAACGACAAAAAAAAATGAACAAGCACTGGTTACCGCGCGGCGAGGGAGGCACGAAACTGACGGCGAGGTAGGAGCGAAACAGACGGTGAGGCAGGGAGGAACGAAACAGAATTGCTAGCGGAGGAGGAACGATTAGACAGAGACGCAGAGGAGAAGAGCTTATGCGAGAGAGAAGAGGGCCAAAGAGCTACCAATGTGCGAGAGAGAAGAGGGCAAGACGCAACGACGTAGAGGAGAAGAGGGCCGAGCAGAGTTTCCAGAGGCGACTAAAGAGGACAAATTCTGGCCGAGGAGAAGAGTTCGACGACCACCACCACCCGAGGGACCAGTTGCGGTTCCGTCTGCTTCTGCCGCCGGCGAAGCGAGCGCAAGGAAGGGAGGGCTTGAGCTGACGAGAGCTTGAGCTCGTGGGAGAGAGTGACGAGAAACTGAGAAAGATAGTCGAGAGAGGAGTTAGCGTTGGGGCTTAAAAAAAATCGACCCGGTCCGGGTCAACTGGGTTTCAGCGTGTTTGATGTATGATCGATTTAACAAGTGGTTCGGTTTGACTAGATGACGGGGTTTTCGGTCGAACTGAGTGGATCGAGCCGGGTTTGATAACTTTGTACCGGCACCGAAGGAGGAAGGAAAGTGACGGTGATGGAGGAATGGGAACTGCCGCCGAAGACAGAGAGATAGAGCTCGAATGAGAGGAGAGGAGGCCTTCCTACAACGGCGACGACAGGAGAAACGAATCGAAGAGGGAGAACTGCCGAACAGAGCTTCCACACGCCACTACAGGAGGAACAAATCGAGGAGAGCCGAACCACCGAATAGAGCTTCCACACGCGACGCGATACCCACGGTCTGTCCCCGGAAGAGAAGAGTTCGGCGATAACTTTAAAGAGGGACGGTGGTTGCGGATTGCGTTTGAACTTCCAAGGGAATGGCCAGGATATGGGTAATTGACTAATTGGTAGGCTTCTCTTTCTTTTTTAATCAAAATTAAAACGACGCCAATTTTTAGGGTATTACTCCGAATCGAAAACTCCAAAAAAATCTAGTCGGGTCTAACGATCCATTGATTAACTGTTGGTTTGACTGGTTCTCTAACTGACGGTTCTATGAGTCAACTGAACTAATCATATGACCAATTTTCTATTAATCCGGTTGACTCGATCGATCTAGTTCAATTTTCAGAACTATGGCAGCTGCTGTTACTTACAGTGCACTGAGGAGAGAAAATCAAAACAGCGTTCAATTTTTTATGTTTTCTTATGTTTTTAGGTGTGTGTGTGTTTTTTTTTAGTGATATAACGGGGGCTAAACCCTAAAGAGAACACAGAAAAGAAACTACTTAGGGACATTAGGCCTGTTTACATCATCATTCATCAGAGAAATTAACTCCCTAGAGGGACTATCCAAGAAGAGAAATCTTTGGCTTTGAGTAGTGTCATTTTTTAACAACCAATCTGTGCATTAGTTCGCTTTTCTTTGGGCAAATTGAAACTTAATCTCCCATGGTCTATTCCTCAGCTCCACAATTCTCCTGATTAGAGGGTCTATTATATTCCCCTCTTTATAAGAAGTAATACAACTTAAAATTTCTCGTGAATTCACTTCCACTATAAACCTTCGAATTCTCAAATTTCACGCCATGAAAATTTCATGATAGGCAACCCCATAATTCTGCATAATTTGCCTCGCATGTTCGCAAATTCATTTGGAATCCACCTACCCATTCCCCCAAATGGGTTCTAATTAAACCACCATACCCCGCCTTATCACTTGTACACCTAGGAGATCCATCAGTATTAACTTTCCCCCAAACTAACGGTGGAAGTCTCCATCCCATTCTTATGGTGCATGGTTGTATTTTGTTCATCATTTTTCTCCCGCTGCTCATGCCTTCTTTAAATGTGATAGCATAGTTCTTGATGATCTGGTCCGCCTTTAGTGATCTTTCATAATTCTGATTAAAAATCTCTTTGTTTCTCCACTTCTACAACCATCAGCAAGTTATGAAAAACAGATCCATCCACTTTATCTCCAATGAAGCTCCAATTATATTTCATTATGAAAATTTAATTTAAACCACAATTTAGCAGCAGTAGAAAAGAAAAAAGGAGCAGTACATGGGTGGAATAACTTAACCCATATCTTCGCGGCTCTTGGGCAGTCTCAAATTGCATGCATGTAAGATTCCTCGGTTCTTGGACAGCAGTGGCAATATGGATCTGTCCCCATGAAACGTGCTCTTCTTTCTGCTGTGTATAGTCTTTTATGGAGAAGTTGCTACATAAAAACTTTGATTTTTTTTTTTTTGTCCCTGCCATTTCCAAATCCTTTTCTAATCATCTGTGTCATTCTTATCATACCCTGTGATGTCCCTGTATGTTGTAGCCACAGAGAATATACCATTAGTAGTATGATTCCATCGCATAGAATCATGCCCATTGCTAATAGATGGCCATGGGAAGGTATAGCTCTGATTCGCTTAATGATTGTTTCCGGTAAGAGCTTAGAGATAATCCTTAAATTCCATTACATCTGCAACCTTTGCTTCCTTCAGCTCATCTGGAATTGGCATAAGAACATGATCTTGGAGCTTACTGAAACCTTTGACCCAACTATTAGTCCAGAAATTAAGGTTAATTCCATTGCCGATAGCCCATGATATATTTGATTTCAGGATAGGCCATAGTTTGGAAGTTTCTCTCCAGAAGTGGGAGTCTGAAGGCTTGGAAATCAGCTCATATCTTCCTTGTTGCTCTTTTCCATATTTGTGGAGGAGAACTTGGCACCATAAACTGATTGGTTCATTCAACATTTTCCAAATAACCTTCAATAAAAAGGCGTCATTCATCTACTGCAGTTGCTTGATTCCTAAACCTCCCCTATTGTTTGGCAAGCAAATTCTACTCCAATTGATGTGATGCATCTTCCTATCATCTTGAGATCCTCTCCATATGAATTTTCTTTGTGTACTTTCGATCTCTTTACAAATTCCTAACAGGATTCTCTCATTTTGCATATCATAGTTAGCAAGGGAACTAAGGATTGATTTGGCCAAGATAATTCTTCCGGCCATCGATAGGCACTATTGCTTCCACCCTTTGAGTTTGCTTTGTACTCTTTGGAAAATATGTTTAAAGTTCTCCTTTCCCTTCTTTGGTTATATATCATCGCGCCTAAATATTTTTTCAAGTAACACCTAACTTTTATAAAATATCCATTTTACTCTTAAATTTTATTTATTACCCAAAATATCCGAATACTTATACAATTGCAAAGCCGAAACCCTTAGCCATTTCCTTTCAAAATATTACTTGTATTTTAATTCATTCTCGAGTTTCTCGATTACCAATTCTTCTTAATTTTTAATTTAATCTCTCTACCATCAAACCTCATCAATATTTTTCAGTATTTTCACATAAACCAGCCCCAGAATTCACTCAAAACAGTTCGGTTCTGGGCTGAATCTACCAGGCCAAATCATAATCTCAAAAATAACAATAATTCAACCAAATTCAACATAAAACTCAATCAAAGTCAACAATAATCAATCAAACCAACATTCACTTATCAAATTCACATTCAATTATTATAAAATTATCAAACCCTACCTCCGTACAGAAATCACAACAATGGAAATTTCGGAAAAGCTTTTTGATCGAGCTGCTGAAAAAAAAAATGTCAGAAATCGTCTGTGCCTCTTAGAACTCTAATTGGCCGAACTTAAGGGGAAGAGGAGTTACGTCACCGTCAACTTCTACCGGACAAAAATAACACCAACATGTAAAGGAAGAGGATACGAACACTTTTACTGGATTAGATTTTTTATTGAAGTTACAGATCTCAAAAAATTGATGTTGAAAGTTCATGGAGAGGTTCACGGTTCTCTTTCTCTCCCTCGGGTCTTTGCTTTCTTTTTTACTTCAAAGCATGAACAACCATGCATGTATGATACTGATTAATGGAATAACGATGACTTTTGAATGGTCTTGTGACACGTATAGGGTTGGGTGTCAAGCATATAAGCTATTGAGTCAGCGATTCAAGTTATAAATATCTTAAATGGATAATTATGAAAGCTGGATATATTAAAACACAAGTAATAATATATATAGAGATAAACATATATGAATTACTAATATAAATTACATTAGTAACATAATGATAAAAAATCTACGATGAAGTATTAGCAAAGCTAAGTTTATCGAAAAGTACCGATATTTACTAATATCGGTGGATTTTGAACTCGATAATAATAATAATAATATTAACTAAACTTTATTTTAATTAAGGTGAGTAAAAAATATTAATAATAGTAATAATAATTTTATCCTTTCTCAAAATATCTTGTTATAATAAAAATTATATAAAAAATTCTAATTAATTTAAACTCTAATTATTATAAAATCAATTATGTAAAATATCTTATTATAGAAAAATTATGTAATAACCTTAATTTATCCAAATTCAAATGATAATAATAATAATTATAAAAGTAATTTAATTTTGTCTAATAAAATAATTTTTAAGAAATAGTTCAAATTAATAGAATAAATTATAATTTAGTTAAACTTTAATAATTATAAAATTTTTATTTAATTATTTTTGTTAAAAATAATTTTCTTAAAACTACATCTCAATATAATATTTTAACTCATAAATAGTTAATTATTTAATTTTAAAAAATTCGGGGTCTTACAATAGTTCTCTTTAAATTGGCTTCTCTGAGTGATCTCCTTCCTCATACTATGAGTCATATTATTGGGGAACACTATAGAAGTTTTTGCTTTGTTAGCTTTAAGACTAGACACGGCACAAAAGAGCTCTATAGTTTCCATCACCTCCCTTATTTGGTCCACACTTGCCTTTGTAAATATAAGAAGGTCGTCCGCAAATAACAAATGTGAGATATGACACACCTCCTAATCTTAATAGGTTTTCATCTTTGATCATCCACTTTATCTTCTATAAGTTGAGACATCTTATCCATGGCGATAAAGAAGATACACTGAGAGATTAGGTTTCCTTCCTGTATTCCTGTTGAAGGGATGATTGTTTCCGTCTTCTCTCCATTTCACAACACGTTATAAGTAACAAAAGAAATGCATTCCATTATGTTAGCGAATTGATTTGGCAGACCAAATTTTTGAAGACACCACTTGATGAATCTCCATTTTAGTCAATTATATGCTTTTTCAAAATCAAGCTTTATCTTCATGAACACTTTTTTCCCTTTTCATTTTCTTCATGGAGTGATTTAGTTCCTTCGCAATGATTATGTTGTCTTTGATATTCCTCCCCAGAATGAAGCTCGATTGATTGGGAGCAATGCGATCAATGAGAGCTGGCTTCAACCTTTCAACTATAATTTTTGAAATGCATTTGTAACTTACGTTACAAAGTGCAATTCGTCTGAACTGAGATATAAATTCCGGAGTTGTAACCTTAGGAATGAGGGTTAAAAAATTTGGTTGTATCTACCAATCTGATTAGGATTATTCCAACAATTAAGAATATGGTGGCGGACTTTTGCTTGAATTAGATCCCAATTTTTTTTATAGAGTAGAGAAGGGAACCATCAGGACCAGGGCCTTTAATGATCCAATGTCAAACATTGCTTTTTTGATAGAAGAATTCTCCACATTACTCTGGATCTGAAGTTTAATACCCTGAGATAGATCCGGGTTGTTTCAATTAGTTTGTAGAACTTGAGATCCTTGCTCCTCTTCTCTATATAGATCTCTGAAAAATTGTAATGCATGGTTAACCATAGCTTCATGATCTTCTACCCACCCTCCATTTTGCTTTCTAATCTTTAAAATTTTGTTCCTTTTCCTACGGATGATGGTCCTCGTATGATAAAATCGAGTGTTTCGATCTTCATAAACCATCCACATTTCTCTAGATTTTTGCATCCACATCACCGCCTCATAGTCCAAAATCTCATCAAACTCTTTATTTAGTTTTGTTTCCAATATATCTAAAAAGTTGTTCTATCCATATGTAGGAGCACGTTGAATTTCTCCAATTTTGTTAATAAGTATTCTCTTCATTCTTCCAACAATCCAACGTGACAAAAACTTCCTTATTCCAACTTCGAAGTTTTCTGTAAAACCTGAGAAATTAGTGAATAATTAGTAAATAAATTAATTATTAATAAAATAATAATTAGCAAATAAATTGCGGGTATTGTCGGGTTTAGCTCATTAGATCTATGGGTCAGGTAAGCACCCTCAAACCCTTTGTATAATGTGGAATTAGTGAAACTTATATTGATTGTGATGATAAATGTGATGTTAGATTGAAATTATTTGTTGATTGGAGTCAATTTGAGAAATTGGAAGCTAGAGGAGTAACTTTAGAGACTGGGTTTTGTTGGTGAGGGGCCAAAGTTGAGGAGCTTGTAGTACGGTGAATGCTTAAGGTGTTCCGGGTTTAACAAAAAATTGGCCAAGGTATGGTTTCGGTTTCTCATAGCTAAAATGTAATATGTCATGAAAACTTAGCCTAGATGGTTTATGATAAGTTGAATCATGTATTGGTGCATATATTGTGTCAAATTATTGTGGAATAATTGGTTTGATGATTTATGGCATGAAAAGGTTGGTGGTGGTGGAATAATGCAAGTTGTGATGTTTGATGATGTATATATATGTATAGAAGTTGATGATTATGTATGATATTGTTTGGACATGAATTATTGTGTGAAATGATTATAATTGTGAATTGGTGTGTTATGGAGTAAATGAGGGGTGTTGAGATATGATTGAACTTGGTTGATGTAGATGTGGTAAGTTTTAAAGGGGTTGGAATTTTAAATGTTTTGAAAGTTGAGGTTTGGAATTTTAATGAAATCCTTGATTTTTGACCAACTTTAACGAGTCATAACTTGGCCTCCAGACCTCCAATTTTTATAAAACTTATCTAGAATGAAAATTTGGTCTGAGAGGTTCACACTGTTTGAAGAACGGATGAAAAATATTTTAAATTGAAAAAGTTATGCGCGTCGGAAGTTCGGTGTATAAAACTAAAATTCTACAGCACTTACAATTTTGGCCACCCTGCGTAAGTCGCGTACGCGAGCCTCACATGCAGTGCAGACATTCTGTTCGGGTTGGATGTCTCGCGTATGCGAGAGGATGCTTGTGTACACGAGCAGGCAAAAACGCACATCCGCGTACGCGAGCAGGGGGCCGCGTACGCAGATCCCTGTTTTTCCAAAACATGACTTTTTGTTTTAAAAAGCATTCTTCCAACTTTCAAAACCCTTGTAACTCTTGCTTAAAGCCTGGTAGGTAGATTTTTGGGTAGTGAAGTATGATTAAGGCTGTGAGAAAGATAACTTGTTAATGAAGAAAGAGGTGAAGTAGATGATGATGAATAAGGAAGTGCTATAATGTTATATATGCTGTGAGTGGTGGCTAAATTCATGATGTATAATGATACGATGATTAATGATTGAACTGATATTGGATGAATTCTTGATTGAGATACCTGGGTAGTAGCAAGGATTGTGGTTCGTTTCGCTTGCTCTGGATCAATGTCTGAGATGTGGTAACAATGATAATTGATTAAGATTGAATGAATGTACGTCTGTGATACTTGGTCAATGATGTGACGTGGTGCGCAGAAATTGTGATTACACTTTGATTATGTAAAATTCATTACTCTTTCTTTCCCTGGCAATGGCACCAAAAATGCGATGCCAATACCATGGTTCACAACTTCGCACAATTAACCAGCAAGTGCACTGGGTCGTCCAAGTAATACCTTACGTGAGTAAGGGTCGAATCCCACGGAGATTGTTGGTGTGAAGCAAGCTATGGTCACCTTGTAAATCTCAGTCAGGCGGATATAAAATAGTAATGGGGTTTTCGAAATTAATTAATAAAATAAGGATAGAAATACTTATGTAACTCATTGGTGAGAATTTCAGATAAGCGTATGGAGATGCATTCGTCCTCTGAACCTCTGCTTTCCTGCTGTCTTCATCCAATCAATCTTACTCCTTTCTATGGCCGGCTTTATGTAAGGATGTCACCGGTGCCAATGGCTACTTTCGATCTCTCTCAGGAAAATGATCCAAATGCTCTGTCACAGCACGGCTAATCGTCTGGAGGCATCACCCTTGTCGTTGGTTGCATCCTATTCCTCTCTGTGAAAATGGTCCGATGCGCTGTCACTGCATGGCTAATCATCTTGGAGGTTCTCGATCATACTGGAATAGGATTTACTATTCTTTTGCGTCTGTCACTACGCCCAGCACTCGCGAGTTTGAAGTTCGTCACAGTCATCCAATCCCAGAATCCTACTCGGAATACCACAGACAAGGTTTAGACTTTCCGGATTCTCATGAATGCCGCCATCAATCTAGCTTATACCACGGAGATTCTGATTAAGGAATCTAAGAGATACTCATTCAATCTAATGTAGAATGGAAGTGGTTGTCAGGCACGCGTTCATAGAGAATGATGATGATTGTCACGTTCATCACATTCAGGTTGAAGTGCGAGTGAATATCTTAGAAGCGGAACAAGTGAATTGAATAGAAAACAGTAGTACTTTGCATTAATCTTTGAGGAACAGCAGAGCTCCACACCTTAATCTATGGAGTGTAGAAACTCTACCATTAAAAATACATAAGTGAAAGGTCCAGGCATGGCCGAATGGCCAGCCCCTCTGATCTAAGAACCAGGCGTCCAAAGATTATCTAATACAATAGTAAAAAGTCCTATTTATAATAAACTAGCCACTAGGGTTTACAAAAGTAAGTAATTGATGCATAAATCCACTTCTGGGGCCCACTTGGTGTGTGCTTGGGCTGAGCTTGAATGTTACACGTGCAGAGGCTCTTTCTGGAGTTGAACGCCAGCTTTTGTGCCATTTTGGGCGTTGAACTCCACTTTGCAACTTGTTTTTGGCGCTGGACGCCAGAATTGGGCAGAGAGCTGGCGTTGAACACCAGTTTGCATCATCTAAACTTGAGCAAAGTATGGACAATTATACATTGCTGGAAAGCCCTGGATGTCTACTTTCCAACGCAATTGGAAGCGTGCCATTTTGAGTTCTGTAGCTCCAGAAAATCCATTTTGAGTGCAGGGAGGTCAGAATCCAACAGCATCAGCAGTCCTTCTTCAACCTCTGAATCTGATTTTTGCTCAAGTCCCTCAATTTCAGCCAGAAAATACCTGAAATCACAGAAAAACACACAAACTCATAGTAAAGTCCAGAAATGTGAATTTAACATAAAAACTAATGAAAACATCCCTAAAAGTAACTAGATCCTACTAAAAACATACTAAAAACAATGTCAAAAAGCATATAAATTATCCGCTCATCATGACGCCTGGGTAGTAACAGCAGTAGTGGATTATTCCGCTTGCTCCAAGTTGAGCTTTTAAATACCCACCTAGGTAGTAGCAGCAGTAGTGGTTATTCCACTTGCTCTGGGTTAAGCGGGTAGTAGCAAGGGGGTTGTAGCTCAAACCCACTTACTCCGCAATGGGTGTTTCTGTCCATGGTTAGCTACTAGGACATGTCAGGTTGGCTATAGGATAGGCATACATAATATGAATTTGTTTGTTTGCTTTGGTTTGCATTCTTGGGATTACCTAATTGATATTCATGTTTAATTGCTATATGTACTGTTTGCTGTATTTGTAACCTACCTGTGTTTTTCTTGTATTCATTGTTTGTCTGTGTAACTGAGGTTCCACTGGCGTTTCGGAGGATTGGAGGAAAGGAGATGATCTTAGGGCTTTAGTTAGGATTGAGATAGAATCAAGAATCTTTAGATGCCTCATCCTATTTGTGGTTTTCAATTTTAGTTTTAATTTTGAATCAAATGTCAGAAGTTCTAGGATTGCCTCTAGCTTTCCCGAGACTTTATATGTTAGTTATGCGGGCACTGTTACCATGCTGAGAATCTCTGGTTCTCACTCCATACATATTTTGTAGTTTTCAGATGCAGGACGCGAGGCACCTCGCTGAGGCATACTGGAAATTTCTGATAGCGAAGATCTTTTGTGCTTTTGCGACTTATTTTGGTTTTGATGTATATATGTAGATACTTATTATCTCCACTATATATGTATATTATGCGTTATCCATTTTAAAGGTTGATTTAGAGAAATAGGTTCTGTAAACTATATTTTGGGTCTCTTTGGGTTTTCTCTTGAATGTATATATATATATATATATATATATATATATATATATGCTCTGGCCGATTTTTAACTTCGCGAGCCGGATCAGAAGCCTTGTTATCTGTATCTTGGAACTCTTTTTCCTACATATTTATATATGTCACGTTGCTCTTAACCTGTCTAGTTCATGTTTTCCGCCTACGTGAGTGATGCGCTTTTCTGTTTAATGCTTTTTTTTAATCTTCCTTCAAAGGCTCCTAGATAAAACCTTTTTAATCTATATTATATATATAATTTTACTTTTAGAGATCGTAATACCTCGCCACCTCAGTTTTATGACTTAAGCATAAGACTCTGTGTGGTATGGTATTACATTTTCCAGCCATATTGCTCAGAGTGGAGTCTAGTTGCTCATGGTTGTTCCAATTTGCTTTAAATAATCTTTCAGATCAGGGTGTAAGCTCCACATGGCCTCGTATCGGAAAGGCCTTTCCCCAATAGCTTTATACTGCGGCACAAGAGAGATCAGGTGTGGGTGATGGTTTGAGCTCTTTCTCGTCAAGACCTCCACAAAACTATGGAAATCTGACTTTCCACCTAGTATTGGTAAGGGCTCGATCTAATCACTTGAAGACTCTATCTAGTCCCTACCATTGGGGACCTCTCCAAGTGAATTTGGAACCAGAGATACCTTAATCAATGAGACAGTAGAATTCTATCCAATCTTTAAATCTCATGCAAACATTACCATCCATGCTACTACCTTTTTTCTTCTCATACGGATTGGCAATTTTGTTAAAAAAACCCACAAACATCCAGTCTTCTTTCATTCTATTTGCAATTCCAGCTAACTTAGAAAAAAGAATTCTTTTATATTGTTCTTGTGGACTCGCATAGACAGTTGTAAGCATCCAACTATCTGCTTTTGGGGGGGGGGGTTGTGAGGGTATAGGAGTTGTGTTGAAGTTGTTTTGTGGATTGTGAAAGGAGTTTTGTGGGTTTCAGAAGTTGTTTTGATTGTTTGGATGGTTGTTGTTGAAGTTGGTTTGTCTCTGGCCTTGATTCTCCCACCAAAAGTTAGGCTAGTTCCTCCATCCAGGGTTATATATTTTGGAAAATGGATCATTTTGTGGTGGCTTGGAGAGATTCTCCATATAATTCACTTGTTCCATAGGGGGTTGATCATGATTGAGTAGCTCACTACTTCCACTATGAGAGGATCCTCCTCCCATGTCATAGTTAAGGTCTTGTGTTCCCACTCCCACAGTTGAGACTTGTATGTGTCCAAGTTGCTTGGTAAGTGCACTAATTTGTTGAGACATGACTTTGTTTTGTACCAGGTATCCAATTCCATGACTCCTTTTTTCACTTGTCTCTCAGAGGAATATAAATATTGATTGTTGGTCATAATCTCTATTAGCTCCATAATCTCCTCAGTTATCTTCATGTGCAAGGATCCTCCAGCTGATTTATCTAATGAATTCCTTAAAGTGGGAGTGATTCCATCATAGAAGATTTGGAGTTGCAGCTAATCAGCAAACATATCAGGGGACATCTCCTCAATATTTCTTTGTACCTCTCTCATGCTTCATAGATGGATTCTCAATCTTATTGTCTGAATGTATAAATGTCATGTCTAATCTTTGCCAACCTCTGTGGTGAAAAAAATTTTGTTAAAAACTTGTAGACTAGATCATTCCATGTTGTAATGCTTTTCCTTGGTTGAGCTTCAAGCCATTGCCTAGCCTGATCTCTTATAGAGAATGGGAATAATATTAATTGGTAGGCTTCAATAGGGACTCCATTAGTTTTTACTGTATCACATATTTGGAGAAAACTTGAGATGTGATGATTAGGGTCTTCTTGAGAACTCCCCCCTAATTGACAATTTTGTTGTACCGATGAAATAAGTTGTGGCTTTAGCTTAAAATTGTTAATATTCACATTCGGTGTTATAATGCTACTCCCACAATTTTCAGGATTGGGAGTAGTGTAGGATCCAAGAGTCCTCCTAGCTTGGAAAATATTGTTGGCATTGACATTGATTTTATGATTGTCTGCCATGTTGTTCTTTAATTCTTCTTCATCTTCTTCTACTACCTTCTTGTTCCTAGTTTGTCTTCTCAAATGCCAAAGAGTTTGTTCAATTTTTAGATCAAACTGAAAAAGCTCTTCTTCTTGATTTTTCTGCATAAACACAAAGGCACCAAGAGAAAGAGAAATTGAAATTCCCCACGTCAAAGTGAAGGGAATTTCCAGTAAGGTAATAACACAAATAGGTAAATAACTAAAACAAATAAAGAACAAGACAAGTAAATAACAAAGAAAACAAAAGAAAAGCATGTAATCTAGGTAATCAATTAATGTGGTAATTGTTAATCACAATTGATCTCCAACAACGACGCCAAAAATATGATGCATAAAATTCACAAAATATCGGCAAGTACACCGAATCGTATTAAGTAATATCACAATGAATGGGTTGTTGTTCCCATGAAAATCAATAGATTAAGCAAGTAATGATTAATTGATTAATTTAGTTAGACAATTCATAATTGGGCTTAAAATTGTTCAATATCATAAATAGAAAATTAAATGAAATAATAATGAATTAATTGAAACAGAGAATTGAACTAAATCAAAAGCAGGAAATTAAACAGAGCATCAATTTTTTTTTAAGAGGAGCTCGACACATAGAGTGGAGCATAGAGAAAACACAACGGTAAGACAACTCAGACAAAGAGACAAACCCTGTAACCTACAATAACATATATCCTTTTATTATCTCCGACATTACCATCAACAATAAAAAGGATCCACACCTAACCACTCCTTGTAGCTCAGAAAGGACATGTTGATAATCTCCTCAACTCCTTTTCCTTTGTTTTGGAATATCCTCATGTTCCTTTCCAGCCATATGTTCCAGGTGATCGCACAAAAACATATCATCCATTTCTTGCACTCCGCCTTCTTTTGTGATATCTCTGTCCAGCTTAAGAAATGCTCATTCAACGTACCTGGGTAAGACCATTGTCTACCAACATACGATAACCATGTACACCAAGCAATAAAGTGCAAATCAATAACTACTAAATAGGGTACTAAATGCACAATAAGTAAATCAACGAAAGTAATAATCAAGAGTAACCCAAAAAATAGTGAATTAATTAAAAGATAATTTGAGTAAGAACGTTAAGGTTTAGAGATGTTAAATTCTCAGATCAATAATTTTCACCCCTCCCTCAATCATGTAATTATAGATTTCTAACAAATCATAAGTAATTGAATCCCAATTTCTTCTTGACTCAATTTCTCTTGACTTAATCAATTGTCAATTCTTTGATCAATTGCTCATGAAAAGAGATGAATCACATTCTCTAATTTAAAACCATATAATTCTCAAGATCTAGATATGGTTGATTCAATGTCACTTATCAGATCCAGATCTAAAATCATAAAAATTGAGAGAAAGAATTTTCAAGCTTAATTTCTATGATTCACTCTTCCAAGCGATCATAAAATTCAAATCAGATTCAAACTATTTTTCAATAGATTTAAATCCTTGTGATAAAGAACGAAAACTCTTTCTTAAGAAACAACAAAAATGCATGAATCAAAGGTGGAGAAGTAATAATATCAATCTATTAGAATTAACAGAGCTCTTCCAAGTTCTTCCAAGTGCTCATGAAATTCAAATGAGATTCAAACTATTTTTCAATAGATTTAAATTCTTATGATAAAGAACGAAAATTCTTTTTTAAAAAATAATAATGCATGAATCAAAAGTAGAAAAGTAATAATATCAATCTATTAAAATTAACAGAGTTCTTCACTTCAATAGAAAAAAAATTAGTGATTCATGATTTAGAGAAAATGGTTTTAAAAAATGTGTAAACGTCTAAAATTCCCATGCAAATTCAATTCAAATTTTAAATTTAAACTTTTCTAATTAACTATCACTAATGATTATTCTTGTTTATAATTAGATCCTCAGCCTTGGTAAATTACTGATTGTGGGCTTCAATTTATTGGGCTTAGGATGGACTTTCGTTTGGCGTTTTGTACGCCTAGTATGGGCGTATGGAACGCCCCTTTTGTGCACCAATTTAAGGCACTGGACCTTGCCTGTGATTAGGCGTTTTGCACGCCAACTCTAATGTGCGGAACGCTGGTCTTTGGAAGTCCCTGAGAGTGCATCACTAGCGTTTAGAACAATAATAATATAATAATAATCCTAATTCCTCAATGCAATGTTGAAAAATTACATAATAATCCTAAATTCTTATTATTGTTGAGATTGAATCCAATCAAATTCAAATGGTGATAATCTTTTTGTATATTTCCCGTGCTATCAATATATCTCTTAACAGTTGCAAAACCAAATTTAAACTTAAGAAATTGGTTAATCTATTACAAACGCAGAATTCACATGTGTGTGATTCACATGTGTGTGTTTGGTTACATGAATAAGATATAAGCATTTAGAGATAGTTAGTTACCTTGGAGAAGCAGAGAAACAACCTTGTTCGTTTGTTTGCTTTGTAATATGAAAGGAGAAAAAAGAAAATAGATGTTTTTATTGTGGTGGAATCATGGTGGATAAAGAGAATATTTTTTACATTGACCCTTTTAACTTTTTATTTATTTATATATATTTATTATTATTATTATTATTATTATTATTATTATTATTATTAATTTGTAGTTGTTGATAAATGATTAAGTTAATTAGGGAAGAAGTGTTAGGACAAAAGTTTTGGATTCGAGTATTAAAAAAATGATTAATATATATTTTTTTATGTTGTTTACTTTATTAATTTTTTCAAGTTATGTGAAAGAAAATAAAAAATGTTATGTGCAAAAAAAAAAAAAAATCAACTATCAAATTAGTATCTATATATTTATGTACATATATTATTTAATTTATTTTTAAAATATTATTTATATTTTAAATTTTAATATATATTTTTTACGATTAATTTAATTGATTTGATATGTACCCTTAGCATGAATAAAAAAAAGAGAAAATTTCACTCCCATCCTCTACGAGATGCTAAAATGATAATTCCCTCCCCTCTAATTTATAAATGTACATTCTCCTCCCTTCTAACTTTTAAAAAATCTCCTCTTTAATCCATTTTAAACTTTTTTTGTGTTAACTAATATTAACTTTATCCATTTTTTAAGAAAAAATAAATTATTTTTTGAAAAAATATCCATTAGCAAAAATTTTATTTTTTATCATTAAATTTTGCTTACCAAAATATCCTTTAAATAAATTATTATTTTATTAATTAAATTGTATTTTTATTAAAATATTTTTAAAAAAATTGATAATTAAATTATTTTTTTCTAAGATACCTATCCTCAATAATTTTTTAATTATTAAATTGTGATTTTATCAAAATTTTTGTTAACAATTATTTTTATATTTTACTATTAATTTTTTAATATCAATATATATTATTTTAACATTAAATAAAAAAAAATCTTATCACCGTTAATATATATAACAATTAATATATATTGATATTGAAAAATAATCTTACTAAAATTTTTTATTTAATGTTAAAATAATATATATAGATATCAAAAAATTAATAGTAAAATATAAAAAAAATTTTAACGAAAATTTTGATAAAATTATAATTTAATAATTAAAAAATTATTGAAGGTTATTTTAGAAAAAAATTATATAATTATTAAATTTTTAAAAAAATACAATTTAATCAATAAAAGAATAATTTATTAAAGAATATTTTAGTAAGTAAAATTTAATGATAAAAAATAAAATTTTTACTAATAGGTATTTTTTTAAAAAATAATTTATTTTTCTTAAAAAATAGATAAAGTTAACTTTAGTTAACATAAAAAGTTTAAAATGGATTAAAGAGGAGGTTTTTTAAAAATTAGAAGAGAGGAAAATGTACATTTATAAAATAGAGGGGAGAAAAGTGTCATTTTAACATCTCGCAACAGAGGAGAGTATAATTTTCTCTAAAAAAAAGTGATAATATTATAATTTTTTGTTTATAATAATAAAATTCCTTTCACACGTCTCACAAATCACATGTAAAACATTGATATCAATTATTAAATAAATAAAATCATTTTGCAATCTTAATCATTGTCTATACGCACTAGTTCGAATTTTTGCAATATATTATAAGATAAAGTATATAGATCAATAATAAATGTTAGATACATAATAGTACACATAATATTCTTTGATTTATTATACTTATCAATATTGTTATTGTTATTATACTTATACGAGAAATTAGTGTTACACTTTACAAAATATAGGATTGTTATATATTATTATTATTATTATTATTTAAACGGTAAGATTGTTTGATAATTGTCTCATAAATCTCATTCTTTAATGAGAAAAATATAAAAATAAACAAAATTTTTACTTTGAGATAATAAAAAAAATGATAGTGACATTTCCTTTTAATATTTCTGTATTTTGTAATTTCAACAAACTATCTAGGAGCCAAAAATAAAACTTCTCTATAATAACACCATTAAGTCATTAACAATAAATGCAACCTTACTCTTGCAAGTAATCTAAAGTTAAGCATAACAATCTTATTTGTTTTATCTAATAGGATCACTAATTTATATTATAGTTAAAAAAATAACTTTTTGTATTATGGTATCATTTTTTAGGTATATACATAAGAATAAGAACGTTAGTTTTGTTTTTGTTTTTTTTTTTAATTTTTTTTTGCATCATATTAGTATTGTTTTAAATTATAATTTTTTACTAATTATGATTCTATTATTATTTATAGTTAAAGTTTTATTTAATTTATCTTTTTTAATAAGATCAATTATTCATATTTTAAAATAATTACAATAATAACATAACACAAGAGTTACAATGACAAATTTTGCAAAATTAAACCAAAAAAATAGAATTCATATTTTTTTTTATAGAAATACTATTTTGGACTATACTTTTTCATTACTTATAATTTTATTATTACTTTATGGTTAGTTTTTATTTAATTTATCTTTTTTAGTGGGATTAATAATTTTTAAAATAAATCGTTATTTGTGTCTCTTTGTGAAGAAAAGAATAAATGGTAGAATTGATAAAATAGGCCAACGTAAAAAATGAACGCAATGCATAAGCCAAAACTTTTAGCTTCTCATAAACCTGGATTCTAACTGAGAATCACATCTGCGTTCTAGGAAAAAAATAGCCAAACTAAATATTCAAGCGTTCAACAAGGCATAACTATTTTTGAATTTTGATTTTGAATATAGTGTCAACAAGGCAGAGGTAGAGTCTCGTACAAAATAAGGAAGGCAATGGCCTCTCCTAACTATCAATTTTTCTTTACAAATTATATTTAATTTAGTCCCTTTAAAATTTTTATTTTGTCTTTGTTAGTTGTAAATTCTTTTTGCCCTTCCCTAAAAGTTATTCTAGTTTCGTCCTTGCAACAAGGTAGTGTTTGGTCGAGACGAAAAAAATACAGATATTAGAACAGTGAAACCATTGTTACGAACCTTCATTTGAGGATAAATAAATTTACTTAAATCAACATACTCAAATGTTCATTCAATTCAAAATAGATCTGCTAAAGAAAAATGGGAATGTAGAAATGTAGAATAACTATGACTTTGTTATTGATGGACATGTATATGTGAGAAGAATAGAAATCTAAAAGAGTTCATACTTTATATCAACAGACATAGATGAAGAATCTATTTTAATAAAAAATAAACAGACATTCATAAGAATCCAGTATAAAGAAAACAAAAAAAAAGAAATAACTGCTCTAACCAAACTCCATCACTTTGCAAAAAGATCTAGTGCTTCTCTTTCTTAGGAGTTTCTTTTGGAGACATCTTTGAGTCCAATTCTTTTGTAGATTTCTGCATTTCCCTGAAAAAAGGATTGAAAGAACATATTATCTGAAAAATCTATTAAATTTATGTCTAATTGACGGAATAAGTAACCATCGCCTATGTCAATGCAATGTTGCAATATAAAAAGAAAAACAACAAGACGAAGATATGCAAGTTTGGGTTTAAGGTTTAGGATAAACATACTTTAAAGTGCAATTCCAAATCACAAAAAAGTCATCAAATTCTTTTCTGGTAAATTCATAACATACATTTTGACTTACTAATTTAATAACCTAATCAATAATTCTACATTTATTTCTCGTAGTACTTATTTAAAAGGTGAATGTCAGAGATTATGGGTTCAAATCCTAGAAATAACCTCTTAAGACAACAAATATATACTCTCCTTAAACTCACCAGATCAGAGTCCTATGCACCAAGTTTCCTTTACTTCTAATGGTAGTTGCTTAACAACCAAGTCAATAAATCAAAGTAAGGTTCGTGGCATGTTTCCTGACATATTCTGGATTACGTGTTTTATTGGAAAAGAGCATCAATCCAATTCATTTATACTATATATATGATCCTTTATGGCTGTTGTTTTTGGTCTTACTACCAATTAATCATGCAGTTTTCCATCAAGAAAGACACTCAGATTAGATCCTTCTCAAAATAAAAAGCAGTAGCTCTATAAATCCATTAAAAATGCATTACAGAGAAATCTCTTTCCCATTATATAAAGGGCTAACTACACGAATCAAACACCATTGTATTGTATCATAAACGAGAATCAATCCCTAAATACAAGAAAACAAAAGGTTAAAGGAAGATATTTCTAACACAACAATAGTAAGTCATTCTGTAATACCCTAATTACCCAAAGTCTTACCTTATGTCATAAAGCAAAGGTTAATCAGAGATTATGACAATTCTAAGGCTTATACATAAATATATAAAGTAATTTTAGAAGTCCGATGAAGAAATAAGCTCAAAAACAGAGTTACAAAAGCGCAAAATGTTCACGCGAAACTACAAGCGTAAAAGACAAGATACAGATACAAGATAATGTAACACCCTCACTACCAGAATGTCACGCTTCCGGCTGCGCCACTCTGATAGAAAGAAGTATTACGACTACTTTATATACTTAATATTAAAATAGGAGCCTGTGACACAACACCGTATCACTGATTTTTTTGAAAATCGGAAATAAATACTTTATCTTAAAAAAAAACAAACAGGCATAGGTTCATATACAAGACTTCTTACATAATATCTTATAATATATATATATATATATATATATATATATATATATATATATATATATATATATATATATAACATACAACTCCTATCCCTCTTACAAAATTGTAATAACAAAGACGAGGGAAGAAAATAATCTAACTAATATAGCAACATATAAAATCAAATACAGTTTAACTCTTCTTAATGCTTCTTCATCCGGTTCTTGAAAAGGTAAAGCTGTAGGGGTGAGAACCTAACCACATGGTCTCACCACGAAGTTTCAAAGTTGTCATAAGAAGATATTTATCAAAAAAACTGTTTTCAAGCTCAGTGATTATCATTGCCTTATGAATCTTTTAGAAACCAATAGATAATCGTTCAAAACCTTTTCAAAGAAACAATGTTTAATCTTTCAGAAATCCGAAACCTTTCCCTTCTTATAAGAAAATCTCAATCAGAAACTAACCACGCAATTAAACAACACCATCATTAATTCAGCACCAAAATTCATTCTCAAATGTAGCACGCCAGGGCAAACACAGGCAAGGCAGACAAGGAAAGCACAAGTTTAGGTAGCATTACAGCAAATAGTTCAAGTAGCAGTTAAGAACAGTTTAGCAATTAGGCAAACCAAAACAAGTTCAAACCCAAGCAAAGCATACAAATGCATATGATGCATGCCTGTCCTATGGCTGATGAGGCTCATCTGTCGGTTATCCACCCAACCCGGCAAGTCTGAATTGACATTAGACTGTCCCCCGACGTGCATCCCCAAGAGTCTATGCATAGCTTTTTCTCAAATAATCAATATTGCTCAATGGGGGTAACATTCCTGGGAATTTATATAGTGCCCGGTCACACTTATGTCGCAGGGTCAACAGAGTATTGAGTTTTCAACCTGGTACACGTGGTGGCAAGCCACGACACTTAATCCAGGGAACCTCGTATCTCAGATATTTCAAATCCATAAGCCATATGAATAATTCAAAGATCATATTCTCAACATTCTCAACATCATAATCATTCATCAATCCAAATCTCATTTATCCTCATCAATCCTCATCATCCTTCTTTCCATCTCGTCCATTAACAATCCCAATTCAAAACATAATTCTTTCTTGATAAATTGATCAATCTTAAAACATATAATGTTTAAAAACAAATCTTTTTAATTAATTACTTCAAATAAAACTTCCAATTTTATAAAATTTCGGCAGCATCTCCTCTACTCGGACTCTGCCACCCTTTTTGGGTCCCATCCAGACATTCCTCAAACTCTTTCTCAACAATTTCCAAATCTCAATCACTTTCCAAAATTCAACCAATTCCAATATCAAATTATTTTCAAATCGAACCAATTCCAATAATAAAACTCTTTTTAAAATCAAACCGCTTTAACTCCAAACCAAGGAAAATCACTTCTCATAATAATCAAGTAAATAACTTTTCAAACCCATTTTCTTATCAACAACCGTACATTACTCAAGCAATCAAACAACCAATAATCCAGTCCAACAAATCATCACATTTACAAGACAAATATAATCACAGAAGTAGATCTGTTTTTATCAATATCTATTTATCACAACTCTGTAATGTAAAATATATTTTAAGAAAAACCCTACCTCGAAAGTTGATCCCATAAACTAAAGGCGTCACAAGAACCATTTCTCTCCGCCCGAAACCAACTGCAGCTTCAATCGCAGGTCTGCTCACTTCCGCAATAGCAAAACGGCTTTAATTGCAACAAGCAATCCCGATAACTCAATCCTAAAACATAAATATCGCAAAAACCTTAATAATATATAACAGAAAACTAACGGCGAGGATTCGCAATAAGATATACCTACAGTAAGAGCAAAATGGAATAGCCGCAATCTCGAGCTAACCCGGTGGCAGCTTCGACAGCGGCCAGAAACTCCGATGGTCCAACAGCAACCTTAACTTTGATATAAAATCATTGGAACTCAATCCTACAATACCAACAGCTCAGAGCCTCTAATAACTTATATTAGAATATTGATTTCAAAAGTTCTGGAAGTAAAAATGCTTACCAAGAAGGCAAAGGTTTGGCGGCAGCCTCCGGCAGCCAGAACGGCATGAACAGAAGCAGTAGCACGAGTCCTCCCTCTTCGCATCTCTCTCTGTCCGATCTCTCTCCTCTAGCGTGGGTGGCTGGCGCGACGGCAAGTTGGGCAGCGGTGAGGTCTCCTCCCCTCTCTTCCCGGTCAGCTCTCTCAGATCTCCCTTTCTTCTCCTGTCGACAGCGGCGGCGATGGCGGCAATGACACCCACCGCACCGCTGATAAACCACTATTTTATGGTTTATCTTGTGCTAAATTGAGTGGTTTTTATCAATTTTTTACATACTTATTCATACAATTTGCATGGTTTTACAATTCCTTCCCAATTTTGTTATATGATTGAAAACTTGCTTCTTAAGCCTTTAAATTATCAATTTTTAATTCCCCTTTATACCATTCGATGCCGTGATCTGTGTGTTAAGTGTTTTTGGGCTTTATAGGGCAGGAATGTCTTAGAGGATGGAAAGGAAGCTTGAAAAAATGGATGGAACACAAGAAACTAAGGAGTTGACCAGCGAGGATCGACGCGCACGCATGGCTCACGCGTGCGCGTGACTTGGCGTATTCCACAGCGACGCGTGCGCGTACCTGACGCGTGCGCGTACCTGACGCGTACGCGTGACACGCACAGAGGACCATCAACGCGTATTGGTTGGTGTAAATATTTTTAAATTTACATATTTGCATATTTTATTTTATTTTATTATCATGAGCTGTATGTTTCTTTCATTGAATGACGCGTTCACTACCTGATCCAAGCTTAGCCGCGTTTGATCCTGAAATTGAAAGAACTATTTCACGTATTAGGCGAGCTCGGTGTCGGTTAGCCTCTGAGGGTGGTGAAGTGGTTACTACCAATTTACCAGTCTTATCTGAGGGCGAATCTGAAGCGCCATTTGAGGAATAAACAAGCTCATCTTCTACTGATTCGGTTGATTTACATGTAGGTAATATGGCGGAGCCCAGAAGGATTATTCTCCAGGAAGTAGGAGCTCCAGACTTTACATTGCAACTGTCTCAAGCGCGTCACCCAAATCTAGCTGCAGATTTTGAACTAAAGACTGCGCTAATCAACCTACTGCCCAAGTTTCATGGCTTACCTGGTCAAGAGCCTATCAAGCACCTTAGAGATTTTCAGATAGCCTGCTCAACTACTAGGCGTCATGGTGCAGATGAGACTACTATTTGGCTGTATGCCTTTCTGTTTTCTCTTGAAGGAAAGGCAAGGGAGTGATTCTACACTCAACCTAAAGAAGTTGTTACTAACTGGGATCTGCTAAGAAGGGAATTCCTAGACAAATACTTTCCGGCTAAAGTTACAGATAGACTGAGGAAAGAAATTTTCTGCATTATCCAATGCGAATTAGAAACTCTTTACGAGTATTGGGAATGCTTCAGGAATCTCCTAGACTCATGTCCCCACCACAAGATTGACTAGTTGGTGTTGATTAGCTATTTCACACAAGGAATGAAGCCTCAGGACAAGACCATACTAGATGTTGCGAGTAATGGCTCTCTGACTAAGTACAAGACGGCGACAGAAGCGTGGCAGCTGATCACCGATCTAGCTGAGTCTACCCAAAATGCCAGGCACGGGAACAACCATCCCAAGGCTATTGCAGAAATTTTCTCTAGTAGTGAGACTGCTGCTCTCACATAGACTCTGGGAGAGATGACCAACATACTAAAGCAGCTACAGCTGAATTAACAACAACCTTAACCTCCCCCACAACAACAGTATCAACAGTTAGTTTCTCAGAGAGTGTGTGGAATATGTGCCTGTTATTCTCATTACACTGATGAATGTCCGCAACTCCAACAAAAAGACAACACCTTGACGGCTACCAACAACTATTACAACTGTCCAGATCAAGGATACTATCAATAAGGCAATAATAATAACCAAGGTGGAAACTACAATCAAGGTTAGCAAGACAACTCCAACCAGGGATGGAGAGATAACTCTAACCAAGGATGGAGAGACAACTCCAACCAAGGGTGGAGAGATAATTTCAACCAAGGATGGAGGGACAACTACAATAGAGGAGGCAGAGACAACAGTGGAAATCAGAGGTGGAACAACAATAACAAATAGCAAAACCAAAACTAGCCTTACCGAGCACCTCACCATAGGCAGTCCCAAGCGCCTCAGAACAACCAACAGTAGGGTCCTCAAATTACTTACTCCCCTTCCTTTTCTAATGATGAGATGCTTCGTTCTCTTGCACAAGGACAATAAGACATTCAGAATACACTTAACTCTACCATAAATGGTCTGAACGCCACTTTACAAGCACTCGTCTCCCGGATGGATTCATTATCTACCCCCAACAATCAACCTTCAAGCTCCAGTGTAATTCCTTCTTAACCTTTACCCAACCCCAAAGGTGGAACCAATACCATTACTTTGAGGTCCGGAACCACACTGCAAGAGAGGAGTCATGAGGAGCCAAGCTCAAAAGAAGACACTTCAGTTGAAGACATTGTTGAGGTAGAGGATGTTGAAGAGGAAGATGAAGTACAAGACATGGTTGATGAAGAAGCAGCTCAACCAGGGAATGGAGCACCAAAGGAAGATGAAGCTGAAAGCGAAGCCATTCCTATTCTTTCCACACCATGCTAGGAAGTCCAGAAAGCAGATGGAGGTCGACCCCAAGATGGTGGAGATCTTCAAAAAGGCTGAGGTAACCATTCCCCTTTTTGACGCTATTCACCAGGTACCTAAATATGCTAAGTTTCTAAAAGATTTATGCATGAATAAAGGTAAAATACACGATTTAGAAACTATTCCTCTAGGTAGCTCTATATCTGCTTTAATGGGTGCCATACCAGAAAAATGTGGGGATCCGGGGCTATGCATGGTTACTTGTACTATTGAGGGTGTACAATTCTTTGACTACATGTGTGATTTAGGTGCGTGCGTGAGTATTATGCCATTATCTGTATATGATGCTTTGAGGCTCCCTCCCTTAAAAAGGTCGGCAGCACATTTTGTTTTGGCAGGTAAAAGCATAATCTCGGTGGTTGGAATTGCTGAGGACGTGCTGGTGAGCATTAAGGGGCTAACATTCCCTATTGACTTCTACATCTTGGAGATGCCCCTTAATGACTCAGGAAGACCGTCATCCATCCTGCTTGGAAGGCCATTTCTGAAGACCTCAAGGTTCAAGTTGGATGCCTTCTCAAGAACTTACTCTTTTGAGATAGATGGCCGAGTAGTGAGCTTCAACCTGGATGAAGCTATGAAGCACCCACTGGAAGATCACTCCATCTTCCAGTGCGACATTATTGATGAGACCGTGGCTGAATTTCATCAAGAAAAAGTAGAAGAGATGAACATGGAGCAAGGTGCAAGTGTGGGGAAACCCTCTGAGCCTACTGAAGATAACTTGCCCCCACCAATGGCTCCAGATGATCAAGTGCCTAGCCATGAGCAGAAAATGGAGTTAAAGCCCCTTCCACCCCACCTCAAGTATGCTTACCTTGAGGATCATCAGAAGCTCCCAGTTATCATTGCAAGGGAACTCACATCCCAACAAGAGGAGTAGTTGCTTAGTGTGCTGAGAAGACATAAGAAGGCTATTGGGTAGAGCATGGCGGATATAGTAGGCATCAGCCCTCAAGTCTGTGAGCACCATATATTTTTAGAAGAGGGAGCAAGGCCTGTCCATCAACCTCAAAGGCGGTTGAATCCCACTATTCTAGAGGTTGTCAAGAAGGAAGTGACCAGACTACTTGAAGCCGACATCATCTACCCGATCTCGGATAGTGAAGGGGTCAGCCCAGTACAGGTGGTACCAAAGAAGTCTGGCGTCACAACAGTGAAGAATGAGCATGGTGAACTCATAGCAACTAGAGTGCAGAACTCCTAGAGGGTGTGTATTAATTATAGGCGCCTCAACCAGGCTACTCGCAAGGATCACTACCCATTGCCTTTCATCGATCAGATGCTTGATCGCCTGTCAGGTAAATCACACTACTGTTTCCTAGATGGTTACACTGGCTATTTTCAAATTCATAGAGCTCCTGAAGATCAGGAGAAAACTACTTTTACATGTCCCTTTGGAATGTATGCATATAAGAGGATGCCTTTTAGCTTATGTAATGTACCGGCTACGTTCCAAAGATGCATGATGAGCATTTTCTCAGATCTTCTTGAGAACTGTATGGAAGTTTTCATGGATGACTTTAGTGTGTATGGTGATTCGTTTAACCTTTGCTTGGATAGTTTAGCTAGAGTATTAGACAGGTATGTTAGTTCAAACCTTGTATTGAATTTTGAAAAATGTCATTTTATGGTTAAACAAGGTATTGTTCTAGGACATGTTGTTTCTAATACTAGTATTTCAATTGATCCAGCAAAGGTAGATGTCATTTCTAGTTTACCTTACCCCTCCTCCGTGAGGAAAGTCCGTTTGTTTCTTGGTCACGCAGGTTTCTACCGGTGGTTTATCAAGAACTTCAGTAAGGTAGCATTGCCTTTATCCCGACTGCTGCAGAAGGATGTTGAGTTTGAGCTGAGTGAGGACTGCATTGAAGCGTTTGATAAGATGAAGATCGCCTTGACTCAAGCTCCGATTGTGAGAGGGCCAGACTGGAGCCAACCATTTGAGATAATGTGTGATGCCTCCAACTATGCAGTAGGAGTGGCGCTAGCTCAGCGCGAAGGTAAGGACCCTTATATAATTGCTTATGCTTCTAAGACCTTAGACGCTGCTCAGTCTAATTACACTACCACTGAAAAAGAGCTTCTGGCTATTGTTTTTGCTCTGGATAAATTTCGAGCCTACTTACTTGGTACTAAGGTGGTAGTGTACTCAGACCATGCAGCTCTAAAATATTTATTAGCTAAAAAAGAGTCCAAACCAAGGCTAATACGTTGGATATTGTTGTGCAAGAATTTGATTTAGAAATCAAAGATAGGAGTGGGTCCCAAAATTTAGTGGCAGACCACTTGAGTCGCCTAGAGCACATTAAGAATGACTCCACTCCTATCAATGATGCTTTTCCATTTGATAGCTTGCACGCAATATCTGAAGTAGTTCCTTGGTACACATCTATAGCTAATTATCTTGTTAGTTGTACCTTCCCTCCTAATTTTACTAACCATCAAAGGGACAAGTTAAAAAGCGAGTCCAAATATTATATATGGGATGACCCATATTTATGGAGATGTGGTGCTGACCAGATAATTAGGTGTATGCCACAATTAGAATTCCAGTCCATTTTAGAGGCCTGCAACTCTTCTGAGAGTGGCGGACATTTTGGTCCTCAAAGAACAGCTAGAAAAATTTTAGACTGTGAATTCTGGTGCCCACACTATTTAAGGATGCAACTGCTTTCTGTGACTCTTGCTTCCCATGCTAGAGGTTTGGAAATATATCCAAGAGGGATGAGATGCCCCAACAACTTATGTTGTTCTGTGAGTTTTGTGATGTTTGGGGCATTGACTTCATGGGTCCATTTCTAAACTCTAATGGTTTCTTATACGTATTTTTAGCTGTTGATTATTTTTCCAAATGGGTGGAAGCAATTCCTACCCGTACTGATGATGCTAACACTATTGTCTCCTTTTCTCGAGATAATATTATCTGTCACTTTGGATTACCACGAGCAATCGTGAGTGATCAAGGCACTCACTTTTGTAATAGGAGATTAACAGGTCTACTGAAGAAACATTGCATTGTTCACAAGGTGGTGACTGTTTACCATCCCCAGACTAATGGACAAGTTGAGGTATCTAAATGAGAAATAAAAAGTATCCTGGAGAAGGTCGTCAAGCCTCATAGAAAAGACTGGAGTACTAGGCTTGTAGATGTGCTTTGGGCATATCGGACAGCGTGCAAGACACCAATCAGGATGAGTCCCTTCCGCCTAGTTTATGGAAAGGCTTGTCACCTCCTAGTGGAGGTGGAGCACAAAGCGTTCTGGGTGGTGAGAGAATACAACATAGGATTTGAGAAAGCCGGTGTTGAAAGGAAGCTGCAAATAGCGGAATTGGAGTGCCTCAGGCTAGAATCGTATGATAACTCAAGGCTTTACAAGGAGAAGGTGAAGGCTGTGCATGACAAGCATATCAAGCGAAGAGAGTTCAGACCTGGGGAGTTAGTTCTCCTTTACAACTCAAGGTTGAGGCTCATGCCAGGCAAGGTGAGATCAAGGTGGGAAGGACCCTATAGAGTAGAAAAGACAGAGCCATACGGAGTTTTCCACCTGAATCATCCTTCAAGTTCCAGATTCATCAAAGTCAATGGCCACCGCTTGAAGCTGTATCATGGTGAGAAGATGAAGCACAACAAGGAGCTGGAGGTCTTCCTCTTGAAGGATCCACTAACAGCAGAAGACTGAGCTTGTGGACCGTCCAACTTAAGGACGTAAAAGAAAAGTGCTAGGTGGGAGACAACCCACCATGGTACGATCTTTCATTTTTATTCTTAGTTTTATCTTATTTTTATCAGTGTTACTTTATAAATTTTGTATAATCCTCTGCATTTTGCATGCAAAAAAAAAAAAAAAAACGCATTCGACGCGCACGCGTCACTTGTGAATGCGAAAAGAATAGGCATTGAACAGAGAGTTATGTGGGAGTGGCGCTGGAACCATACTTTGCGCACAAACAAGCCCACGCGTACGCGTACCTCATGCGTGCGCGTCGCTTGCACTTTTAGCAGCCCACGCGTAAGCGTCCCTAACGCGTACGCGTGACCCTGGAAATCAGCGTACATAGGTGTTTGAACAGAGAGTTGTGATGGTCTGGGGCTGGCACTGTGCTAGAGGCACAAAATCCATCACGCGTAAGCGTCCCTGACGCGTGTGCGTCATCTTCCCCTAATGGCCATCCACGCGTGCGTGTGCCTGACGCGCACGCGTCATATGCAAATTTTGGTTCCTAGGCTATGCGAACAGAGAGTTGTGCGTGCACGCAGTTGCTCTCGCGCAATTGGCACAACAAAGGGCATGCGTACGCGTTGCTATCTTTTTCGTGCAACCCACGCGTACGCGTGCGCGTCGCATGTGCCGCCTCACTTACACAGTACGCCGCCCAGATTTTAATTTTTCTCCCCTCCCAAATCCTAATTCTCTTTCATTCCTAATTCTTTCCTCTTTCTTCTTTCTTCTTTCTTCTTTATTCCTTATTCCTTCTTACTTCTTACTTCCTACTTCCTTCTTCCCCTTTTCATCTTCCTCATCAGGTTTCTTTTCTTCATCTCCTCTACTATTTCATTCTTTATTTAATTATTGCATTTAATTATTTCTCGTTCTTCTCAATTTCATCTTAGCTTAGTTATTTATGGTTTCTTTTTCATTCCTTTTTTATGCATTTTTATGTTGGTGTTGGAGCTTTATTTGGGTCTTCCTCTATTTTATTTGAACCTGTGGATATTATAAAGAGCAATTTGACAATTGACATTTTATTATGGATCTCATATACACTTGGATTACTTATTTTAATTCCTATTTTAACTTGAACACCAAGTGTTTGTGAAAAAGCCAACATGGCATTTTGAATTCTTTTCTATTCTATTCTTACTGCTTTAATGCCTCTTTTTCACCACACTTGCATTCCACATGTATTGGGATTATCATTCACAATTGTCACCTTGCTAGTGCTCTTTTCTTTGATACATTTAATAATTGATGCTTCAATTATGCTTTCCATGCTTCTTACTTGCATGCCATAAACCCTCTTGCATCTAATTGCTATGAATTGTCTTTATGATCCTAATTGATGTCTTACCTACATGCTGTAGCTACCATGTATTTAAGCAATTATCTTTTCTTTGGCATTCATTCTCACTTGGAAGTTCTTCCTTCCGGTCGTTAGTTATCTATATTTAACATTCTTCCTCTTTCTTTCTTCCTTAGGATGGGTACCAAGAAAGGAAAAGAGAAAGCTATTGACAAGACACCGGCAAGAAAAGGTACTAAAAGAACTATGGCTAAGGCACAACCCACTACAAGCGTTAAGCCACCCACAAAGCGGGTGAAGCGGTCAATCAAAGTTGATGAGGCGGAAAAGGTGTTCCCTGCTAGGGACTCTGCACGGTTCACTAACCGTTACTGTGAGCAGATGTTCCCCATCCTGGCTGAGAGAAACTACAACAATGAGCACCTACTCATTCTTCTAACACACTTTGTTGATTTTGTGGAGCCCCACATTGGAAGGAGACAGTGGGGATTCTTGAGAAGACAGCCACGGGAGGCCAATTTATCATGGGTAGTCGAATTCTACTCCAACTTCCACTCACCTACCCTACAGTTTGTTTATGTTCGTCAGAATTAAGTACCCATCTCTGAAGGGGCCATTCAGCGGGTATTGGATCTTCCACCTAGCCCAGAGGGATGGGACGCCTATCAAGAGGCCACTTTCAAGCGCCAGACATACCAGTTTGACTGGAATAGCATCCTTGGCGTTATAGCACAACCTGACAGCACATGGATCTACGGACAACATCGGACTCGACCTAAGAGCATCTCAGCTCCTGCACTTACTTTGGAGGCTCACGTGTGGGCACAGATTATGTTCCACTATGTCTTTCCGAGCACTCACGAGTCCACCTTCACTGCAGACATGGATGTCCTCATCTGGTGTATTTTTACAGAGCAGCCCCTCAACTTACCCAGACACATCCGACAGGACATAGAACACGTATAGATTGCGGGTAACCTAACCTTTTCCGCCTTAGTTTCGGATCTTGTCTCTGCAGCAGGAGTATCCTATAGGGCTGGGGATACTAAGGAAATGATCCCAAGGGCTGATCAGTATGTCCCAAACGAGAATTATACCAGACCCCTCATACCCTCTGCTAGCCGACATCGCGGCCCATCTTCAGACACTCCTCCCACGTCCGCCCCGCCATTACCCACACCTCCTACACCATCCACTACTCAGACGTTCCTTCAGATCCTTCAGAGGTTCGACCGGCAAGACCAACAGATGGAGCGAATGGAGCGCCGCAACAAGCGCCGATACACCTATCTGAAGGAGCTCATTGTTAGTACTCACCTACCTCCAGAAGAGAAGGATACCCCAGACTCCACTTCACCTACCAGCACCGGGAGCCATGATGAGCCCGACAGTAGAGGTGACGCTACCAGCCCCACCTTGCTCCTTACTGATGGCACAGAGGACCGTGCCAAGCCTTAAGTGTGGGGAGGTTACTCCTTGACTTCCGAAGGTAATCTCTCTCTCTTAACACCAACATTTGACTTTTTATTTTGTTAGATAGGATAGATTTCATGGTAATAACTGCTTGCATGTATGTTCTGCTTGGTTAAAGTAATGAGTTTCTTTTCAAGACCCTATTTTATAGTATCTCACTAATTTAAATTGAAAATTTGTGTTAAACTTGTTTGAAGATTGTAATTTGGAACATGGTTTATAGCTAAGAACACACAACCTGTGAGATTTTGAGCTTAATTATATGGTTACATTATTTAACCATGATTTTATTCATGTGTGTTTACTCCTCTATGATTGCAATCTTTCTTTTGTTCCATTCTATATGTCCATTGTTTAGTGTATATTCATGCATACATGTGATTGAGGCCATTGATAGCAAAAATTTTTGTCAGTCTAGATTTTCTCTATTAGGAAGGAATTGCTTCGTTGTAAGCATAGCTCCAAACCAAAAAACAACTCTCGCATCAAATTTAAATTGGTTTTGTCACGAATACAAACCCCAATGAAAATTAACCGAAGTATTTAGACTCCGAGACGTCTCACAAGGAATTGCAATGAAGTGAATAATTATTGGCTATGAAAGAACAATGGGTTTGATTGATAAAAGAGGCAATAAAATAAATGACAAGAAAAGTAAATCAAGCAAGCATTTAAAGAAGACAAGTAATATAGAGAAGCAATTGATAAAGGAAGACATTCATGGCAAGGATTGAGATCATAGACTTTCCATCCTAGACACTAATAACAATAATTAACAAATTTATCTCATTACGTCATCCCCGACGATGGAAGAAGGTAACATATCATCTTCACACTCGAAGAAAGTCTAACAAGACTAGCTAATCTCAATCCAAATGTCCTAATCACTAAGTGAATTAGCAAGAGATTAGAGTTAATGAAAACAATACTAGCTAACAACTCTAGATCGCCAACATGAGTTGGGTATTCATGACTCAAGATTACCTAATTACTCTTTCCAAGCCAAGAATGCTCAAAATCTACTCTAAAGTCCAACCAAGCAATTTGTCAAAGACTTGGAAGGCTGACGAGAGGACTTTTGCTAGTAAAGAATTTCATAGAAATAATCACGTTGCAAGTATAGTTTCTAAACCAACAGAAAATCCTTTCGTACAAAAGTTTGGTTGTCACTAAGCAAACCCAATAAAATTTATAACCGAAGTATTTAAACCTTGGGTCGTCTCTCAAGGAATTACAGGGAGGTGTGATTTATTATTGGTTATGGAAAAGTATCTTTGTGGGTTTTTTAAATAGGGAACAAGAAAATAAATTGGCAGGAAAATAAATTAATTATCATGAAAACCATTGCAAGGTATAAGAACTGGAAATCCCATCCTAGTTATCCTTATCAATTGTGATGAGAATTGTTTATTGCTCCCACTTAGTTAACCCTTACTAAATAAAGGAAAGTCAAGTGGACTAATCAATTTGATTCCTCAAGTCCTAGTCAACTCCTATGGAAAGACTAGCTTTAGAGGGATCTAAATCAATCAGCAAATTCCAATTTTCAATCAACAAGGAGTTTGATAACTCAAGTGTCACCATTTACTCAACCAAAGAAAAAGAGGAGAAATCTAAATTAAATTAAAACCATCAATAACATGAATTGAAGAAAGTAATCTTAAATCTGAAATACCTCAAATTATATTAAATAGAAATTCAAATCTAACATGAAGAGTTTATAAACCAATTTGGCAACATAAGTAATTAATAAGAGAAATAGATAAACCAAAGTATTAGAATCAATAAAAGTAGAAAAGAAACTAAATTAAAGGAACATTGAACCTGGAATTGAAAAGACGAAGAAATCCTAAATCCTAAAACCTAAGAGAGAGGAGAGAGCCTCCTTCTCTAAAAACTACATCTAAAAACCTAAAAAATTGTGTATATTATGAATGAATGATTGATTCCCCCACTCTGTAGCCTTTAATCTGTATTTTTTGGGCCGAAAAATGGGTCAAAAACAGCCAAGAAATCGCCCCCTAGCGATTTCTAATACGTCCAGCACGCGGCAAAGTCACGCATACGCGTCGTCCACCCGTACGCGTGGATTGAATTTTCTCCAGGTCACGCGTGTGTGTCACCTAACAAAGTGGCAACTATGAAAAATTATATATTGTTTTGAAGCCCCGGATGTTAGCTTTTCAACGCAACTAGAACCGCTTCATTTGGACTTTTGTAGCTCAAGTTATGGTCAATTTTGTACCAAGAGGTCAGGCTGAACAGCTTTAGCAGTTCCTTCAGTTTCTTGTATTCCTTCCACTTTCGCATGCTTCCTTTCCATTCTCTAAGCCATTCATGCTCTGTAATCTCTGAAAACACTTAACACACATATCACAGCATTGAATGGTAAAAAGAGGGGATTAAACATAGCAAATTTAAGGCCAAAGAAGAATGTTTTCAATCATAGCACAAAATCAGGAAGGAAAATGTAAAACCATGCAATTAGTATGAATAAGTGAGTAAAAAATTGATAAAAACCACTCAATTGAGCACAAGATAAACCATAAAATAGTGGTTTATCAATCTCCCCACACTTAAACATTAGCATGTCCTCATGCTAAGCTCAAGGAAACTATAAGAGTGAAGGGAAAATGGTGGAACTTATGCAATGCAATGCAACTTATGAATATGAATATGGTGCACGAAATTGTGATCTCCAGGCTCGAACAAATCCTGGTAATGGCTCCAAAGCTTGGTGCTCTGATCTTAATTCATAATTGTCACAACTTCGATACAACTAACCAGCAAGTGCACTGGGTCGTCCAAGTAATACCTTACGTGAGTAAGGGTCGAATCCCACGGAGATTGTTGGTATGAAGCAAGCTATGGTCACCTTGCAAATCTCAGTCAGGCAGATATAAATTGATAATGGTGTTTTCGAATATTAATTAATAAAATAGGGATAGAGACACTTATGTAATTCATTGATAGGAATTTCAGATAAGTGAATGGAGATGCTTTCGTTCCTCTGAACCTCTGCTTTCCTACTATCTTCATCCAGTCAGTCTTACTCCTTTCCATGGCTGGCTTTATGTGATACATCACCACTGTCAATGGCTACTTTCAGTCATCTCACGGGAAAATGATCCAATGCCCTGTCACGGCACGGCTAATCGTCTGGAGGCATCACCCTTGTCAATGGCTTCATCTTATCCTCTCAGTGAATAATATGCTCACGCACCCTGTCACGGCACGACTATTCATCTGTCGGTTCTCGATCATGCCGGAATAGGATTTACTATCCTTTTGCGTCTGTCACTAACGCCCTGCAATCGCGAGTTCGGAGCTCGTCACAGTCATTCAATCATTGAATCCTACTTGGAATACCACAGACAAGGTTTAGACTTTCCGGATTCTCTTGAATGCCGCCATCATTCTAGCGTACGCCACGAAGATTCTGATTAAGAGATCTAAGAGATATTCATTCTAGCTTATTTCATGTAGAACGGAAGTGTTTGTCAGGCACGTGTTCATAGGGGAGAATGGTGATGAGCGTCACACATAATCATCACCTTCATCACGTTCTTGGGTGAGAATGGATATCTTAGAAGCGAAATAAGATGAATTGAATAGAAAACAGTAGTACTTTGCATTAATCTTTGAGGAACAGCAGAGCTCCACACCTTAATCTATGGAGTGTAGAAACTCTGCTGTTAAAAATACATAAGTGAAGGTCCAGGCATGGCCGAGATGGCCAGCCCCCAAAATGTGATCAAAGGATCATAAGGTAATCCAAAGATCCAAAGATCCAAAGATGCCTAATACAATAGTAAGAGGTCCTATTTATAATAAGCTAGCTACTAGGGTTTACATGAGTAAGTAATTGATGCATAAATCCACTTCCGGGGCCCACTTGGTGTGTGTTTGGGCTGAGCCTGAGTGTTGCACGTGCAGAGGCCATTTGTGGAGTTGAACGCCAGTTTCTGTGCCAGTTTGGGCGTTCAACTCTGGCTTTGGATCCTTTTCTGGCGCTGGACGCCAGATTTGGGTAGAAGGCTGGCGTTGAACGCCAGTTTACGTCGTCAATTCTTGGCCAAAGTATGGACTATTATACATTGCTGGAAAGCCCTGGATGTCTACTTTCCAACGCAATTGGAAGCGTGCCATTTCGAGTTCTGTAGCCCCAGAAAATCCACTTTGAGTGCAGGGAGGTCAGAATCCAACAGCATCAGCAGTCCTTTTTCAACCTCTGAATCTGATTTTTGCTCAAGTCCCTCAATTTCAGCCAGAAAATACCTGAAATCACAGAAAAACACACAAACTCATAGTAAAGTCCAGAAATGTGAATTTAACATAAAAACTAATGAAAACATCCCTAAAAGTAACTAGATCCTACTAAAAACATACTAAAAACAATGTCAAAAAGCGTATAAATTATCCGCTCATCACAACACCAAACTTAAATTGTTGCTTGTCCCCAAGCAACTGAAAATCAAATAGGATAAAAAGAAGAGAATATACTATAAATTCCAAACTATCAATGAAACAGAGCTTCAATCATATGAGCGGGACTTATAGCTTTTTGCCTCTTGAATAGTTTTGGCATCTCACTTTATCCATTGAAGTTTAGAATGATTGGCATCTTTAGGAACTTCAGATTTCGAATAGTGTTATTGACTCTCCTAGTTCAGTATGATGATTCTTGAACACAGCTTCTTTATGAGTCTTGGCCGTGGCCCTAAGCACTTTGTTTTCTAGTATTACCACCGGATACATAAATGCCACAGACACATAATTGGGTGAACCTTTTCAGATTGTGACTCAGCTTTGCTAAAGTCCCCAATTAGAGGTGTCCAGGGTTCTTAAGCACACTCTTTATTTGCTTTGGACCTTGACTTTAACCGCTCAGTCTCAAGTTTTCACTTGACACCTACACGCCACAAGCACATGGTTAGGGACAGCTTGGTTTAGCCGCTTAGACCAGGATTTTATTCCTTTAGGCCCTCCTATCCACTGATGCTCAAAGCCTTGGGATCCTTTTTATTTGCCCTTGCCTTTTGGTTTTAAGGGTTATTGGCTTTTTCTACTTGCTTTTTTTTTTTCGCCCCTTTTTTTTCTGCAAGCTTTGTTCTTTGCTGCTTTTTCTTGCTTCAAGAATCATTTTTATGATTTTTCAGATTATCAAATAACATGTCTCCTAGTCATCATTCTTTCAAGAGCCAACATATTTAACATTCTTAAACAACAACTTCAAAAGACATATGCACTGTTCAAGCATACATTCAGAAAACAAGAAACATTGTCACCACATCAATATAATTAAGCTAAGTTCAAGGATAAATTCGAAACTCATGTACTTCTTGTTCTTTTGAATTAAAGCATTTTTCATTTAAGAGAGGTGATGGATTCATAGGACATTCATAACTTTAAGACATAGTTACTACTACTAATGATCATGTAATGAAGACACAAACATAGATAAGCACATAACATAGAAAATGAAAAACAGAGAAAGCAAGAACAAGGAATGAATCCACCTTAGTGATGGTGGCGTTTCCTTCTTGAGGAACCAATGATGTCCTTGAGCTCTTCTATGTGTCTTCCTTGTCTTTGTTGCTCCTCCCTCATTGCTTTTTGATCTTCTCTTATTTCATGAAGCATGATGGAGTGCTCTTGATGTTCCACCCTTAGTTGTCCCATATTGGAACTCAATTCTCCTAGGGAGGTGTTGATTTGCTCCCAATAGTTTTGTGGAGGAAAGTGCATTTGAGGCATCTCAGAGATCTCATGGAAGTGAGCTTCTTGCGCCTCTTGAGCTCCATGACTGGGCTCTCTTGCTTGCTCCATCTTTTTCTTAGTGATGGGCTTGTCCTCTTTGATGAGGATATCTCCCTCTATGTCAATCCCAGCCGAATTGCATAGGTGGCAAATGAGGTGAGGGAAGGCTTACCTTGCCATGGTGGAGGACTTGTCAGCCACCTTGTAGAGTTCTTGAGGTATAATCTCATGAACTTCCACCTCTTCTCCAATCATGATGCTATGGATCATGATGGCCCGGTCTATAGTAACTTCAGACCGGTTGCTAGTGGGAATGATTGAGCATTGAATAAACTCCAACCATCCTCTAGCTATAGGCTTGAGGTCCAATCTTCTTAGTTGAACCGGCTTGCCTTTGGAGTCAATCTTCCATTGAGCTCCTTCTACACATATGTCCATAAGGACTTGGTCCAACCTTTGATCAAAGTTGACTCTCCTTGTGTAGGGGCGTGCGTTCTCTTCCATGTATGGCAAGTTGAACGCCAACCTCACATTCTCCGGACTAAAATCTAAGTATTTCCCCTGAACCATTGTAACATAGTTCTTTGGATCCGGGTTCTTACTTTGATCATGGTTCTTGGTGATCCATGCATTAGCATAGAACTCTTGAACCATTAGGATGCCGACTTGTTGGATGGGATTTGTTAGAACTTCCCAACCTCTTCTTTGAATTTCATGTCGGATCTCCGGATACTCATTTCCTTTGAGTTTAAAAGGGACCTCAGGGATCACCTTCTTCTTGGCCACAACATCATAGAAGTGGTCTTGATGGGCTTTGGAGATGAACCTTTCCATCTCCCATGACTCGGATGTGGAAGCTTTTATCTTCCCTTTCCCTCTTCTAGAGGATTCTCCGGTCTTAGGTGCCATCAATGGTAATGGAAAAACAAAAAAGCTATGCTTTTACCACACCAAACTTAGAATATTGCTCGCCCTCGAGCAATAAACAAAAGAATAGATGAAGAAGAAGAAGAAATGGAGGAGAGGGAGAGGGTGATGTGGTTCGGCCAAGAAGGGTATAGAGGGGTTGTGTTGTGTGGATTTGATGAAGAATGGAGGTCTTTATATAGGGAAGGGAGGGGGTATTGGTTCGGCCATATGGGTGGGTTTGGGTGGGAAATTGGTTTTGAATTTTAAAGGTAGGTGGAGTTTATGAGGTAGGTTTATGGGGAAGAGTGGATGGATGTGAGTGGTGAAGGGTTTTTGGGGAAGAGTGTTTATGGGGTTGTGTGAAAGAGAGTGGTGAGAAGATGTGAGTGGAGGTTGGTGGGGATCCTGTGGGGTCCACAGATCCTGAGGTGTTCAAGGAATTACATCCCTGCACCCATTAGGCATATAAAAATGCCTTTGTACCCAACTCTGGGCATTCAGCGCCAGGTTGGTGGCCATTTTGGGCGTTCAACGCCCATTTGTGTGCCATTTCTGGCGTTGAACACCAGAACCATGCCTGTTCTGGCGTTCAGCGCCCAGAAGCTGCCCATTTTGGGCGTTCAGCGCCAGAACCATGCTCTGTTCTGGCGCTGAACGCCAGACAGATGCTCCTCCAGGGTGTGATTTTTCTTCTGCTATTTTTTTGATTCCGTTTTCAATTTTTCTATTTATTTTGTGACTCCACATGATCATGAACCTAAGAAAACATGAAAAACAATAAAAATAAGAATTAGATAAACATTGGGTTGCCTCCCAACAAGCGCTTCTTTAATGTCAATAGCTTGACAGTGGGCTCTCATGGAGCCTCACATATGTGCAGAGCTTTGTTGAAACTCTCCAACACCAAACTTAGAGTTTGGATATGGGAGTTCAACACCAAACTTAGAGTTTGGTTGTGGCCTCCTAACACCAAACTTAGAGTTTGACTGTGGGGGCTCTGGTTGACTCTGCTTGGAGAGAAGCTTTTTCTGCTTCCTCTCCATGGTTGCAGAGGGAGATCCTTGACTTTTAAACACAAGGGAGTCCTCATTCCATTGAAGGACTATTTCACCTCTGTCAACATCAATCACAGCTCTTGCTGTGGCCAGGAAAGGTCTTCCTAGGATGATGGATTCATCCTCTTCCTTTCCGGTATCCAGGACTATGAAATCAGTAGGCATGTAAAGGCCCTCAACCTTTACTAATACATCTTCTACTTGTCCATAAGCCTGTTTTCTTGAGCTGTCTGCCATCTCTAGTGAGATTTTAGCAGCTTGCACCCCATAGATTCTCAGTTTCTCTATTACAGAGAGGGGCATGAGGTTTATTCCTGAACCAAGGTCACACAGAGCTTTAAAGATCATAGTGCCTATGGTACATGGTATTATGAACTTTCCAGGATCCTGTCTCTTCTGAGGTAATGTCAGTTGATCCAGATCACTCAGTTCATTGATGAACAAGGGAGGTTCAACTTCCCAAGTATCAATGCCAAATAATTTGGCATTCAGCTTCATGATTGCACCAAGAAACTTGGCAGTTTGCTCTTCAGTAACATCCTCATTCTCTTCAGAAGAGGAATACTCATCAGAGCTCATGAAGGGCATAAGGAGGTTCAATGGAATCTCTATGGTCTCTAGATGAGCCTCAGAGTCCTTTGGTTCCTCAGAGGGAAGCTCCTTATTGATCACTGGACGTCCCAGGAGGTCTTCCTCCTTGGGATTCACGTCCTCTCCTCTCCTCACAGGTTCGGCCATGGCGCTTATGTCAATGGCCTTGCACTCTCCTTTTGGATTCTCTTCTGTATTGCTTGGGAGAGTACTAGGAGGGATTTCAGTGATCCTTTTACTCAGCTGGCCCACTTGTGCTTCCAAATTTCTAATGGAAGATCTTGTTTCATTCATGAAACTTACAGTGGCCTTAGATAGATCAGAGACTAGATTTGCTAAATTAGAAGCATTTTATTCAGAGTTCTCTGTCTGTTGCTGAGTTGATGATGGAAAAGGCTTGCTATTGCTAAACCTGTTTCTTCCACCATTATTAAAGCCTTGTTGGGGCTTTTGATCCTTCCATGAGAAATTTGGATGATTTCTCCATGTTGAGTTATAGGTGTTTCCATAAGGTTCACCTAAGTAATTTACCTCTGCTATTGCAGGGTTCTCAGGATCATAAGCTTCTTCTTCAGAAGATGCCTCTTGAGTACTGTTGGATGCAGCTTGCATTCCATGCAGACTTTGAGAAATCATATTGACTTGCTGAGTCAATATTTTATTCTGAGCCAATATGGCATTCAGAGTATCAACTTCAAGAACTCCCTTCTTCATAGGCGTCCCATTACTCACAGGATTCCTTTCAGAAGTGTACATGAACTGGTTATTAGCAACCATGTCAATGAGTTCTTGAGCTTCTGCAGGCGTTTTCTTTAGGTGAATGGATCCACCTGCAGAAGTGTCCAGTGACATCTTTGATAACTCAGATAAACCATCATAGAATATATCCAGGATGGTCCATTCTGAAAGCATGTCAGAAGGACACTTTTTGGTCAACTGTTTGTATCTTTCCCAAGCTTCATAGAGGGATTCACCTTCTTTCTGCCTGAAGGTTTGAACATCAGCTCTAAGCTTGCTCAGCTTTTGAGGAGGAAAGTACTTGGCTAAGAAAGCCGTGACCAGCTTATCCCAAGAGTTCAGGCTGTCTTTGGGTTGAGAATCCAACCATAATCTAGCTCTGTCTCTTACAGCAAAAGGGAAAAGCATGAGCCTGTAGACTTCAGGATTTACTCCATTAGTCTTAACAGTATCACATATCTGCAAGAATTCAGTTAAGAACTGAAAAGGATCTTCAGATGGAAGTCCATGAAACTTGCAGTTCTGCTGCATCAGAGAAACTAATTGAGGTTTCAGCTCAAAGTTATTTGCTCCAATGGCAGGAATGGAGATGCTTCTTCCATGTAAATTGGAATTAGGTGCAGTGAAGTCACCAAGCATTCTCCTTGCATTGTTGTTGGGTTCGGCTGCAATCTCCTTTACTTGTTCGAAATTTTCAATCAAGTTGTCTCTGGATTGTTGTAATTTAGCTTCTCTTAATTTTCTCTTCAGAGTCCTTTCAGGTTCTGGATCAGCTTCAACAAGAATGCCTTTTTCTCTGTCCCTGCTCATAAGAAAAAGGAGAGAAAAAGAAAAGAAGAGGAATCCTCTATGTCACAGTAAAGAGGATCCTTATTGTTAGTAGAAGAAAAGAAGAAGAAATTCGAACACAGATAGAAGAGGGGGTTCGAATTTGGTGATGATGTGAGGAAGAGATGTTAGTTAATGAATGAATAAATAGAATAAGATGAGAAAGAAGGAGGGAATTTTCGAAAATTATTTTTGAAAAGGAGTTAGTGATTTTTGAAAATTGGTTTTTGAAAATTGTTAGTATTTTTTCGAAAATTAAGATTTAAAATTTAAAATAATAATTAATTAAAAAGAAATTTTGAAAAAGGGAGAAGATATTTTCGAAAATTAGAGAGAGAGAGTTAGTTAGGTAGTTTTGAAAAAGTTAAGAAACAAACAAAAAATTAGTTAGTTAGTTGAAACAAATTTTGAAAAGATAAGAAGTTAGGAAGTTAGAAAAGATATTTTGAAAAGATATTTTTGAAAAAGATAAGAAGATATTTTTGAAAAAATATGATTGAAATTAGTTTTAAAAAAGATTTGATTTTTTAAAATCTCAATTAATGACTTGATTCATAAGAAATCACAAGATATGATTCTAGAACTTAAAGTTTGAATCTTTCTTAACAAGCAAGTAACAAACTTCAAATTTTTGAATCAAAACATTAATTGATTATGTTATTTTCGAAAATTTGATATAAAAATAAGAAAAAGATTTTTGAAAAATATTTTTGGAATTTTCGAAAATAACTAAGAATTTTGAAAAAGATTTGATTTTTGAAAAAGATTTTGAAAAAGATAAGATTTTCAAATTGAAAATTTGATTTGACTCATAAGAAACAACTTGATTTTTTAAAAATTTTTTGAAAAAGTCAACCCAAATTTTCGAATTTGATGAGAGAAAAAGGGAAAGATTTTTTTTGATTTTTGAATTTTTATGATGCAAGAGAGAAAAACACTAAAAAGGTGCAATGCATGAAATTTTTAGATCAAAACATGTGATGCATGCAAGAATGCTATGAATGTCAAGATGAACACCAAGAACACTTTGAATGTCAAGATGAACATCAAGAACATATTTTTGAAAAATTTTTGATGTAAAGAAAACATGTACGACACCAAACTTAGAATTCTTTAATGCTTAGGCACTAAGAATTCAAGAATGCATATGATAAACATGAAAAGACACAAAACAAAAAGTCATCAAGATCAAACAAGAAGACTTACCAAGAACAACTTGAAGATCATGAAGAACACTATGAATGCATGAAATTTTCGAAAAAAAATGCAAGATGCATATGCAATTGACACCAAACTTATAACATGACTCAAGACTCAAACAAGAAACACAAAAATATTTTTTGATTTTTATGATTTTCTAAAATTTTTTTGTATTTTTCGAAAATTAATATGAAAAAGAAAAATAAGGATTCCAAAATTTTTAATATGAATTCCAGGAATCTTGCATTGTTAGTCTAAAGCTTCAGTCCAGGAATTAGACATGGCTCACTAGCCAGCCAAGCTTTCAATGAAAGCTCCGGTCCAAAACACTAGACATGGCCAATAGCCAGCCAAGCTTCAGCATTTAACACCAGAGTATATTGATCTTGATAACAAATTGCTGCTCATCATTTATCAAGTATGTAACTTACCTCTGATGGTTTGGAAGCCTCAGTCCAAAAGAATTTAGACATGGCTTTACAGCCAGCCAGGCTTTACATGCTTCATGAAACACTAGAATTCATTCTTAAAAATTTTGAATAAAAAATTTTTTTTTGAAAACATTTTTATTATTATTATTTTTTTTTTCGAAAATAGATGAGAAAATTTTGAAAGATTTTTGAAAAATTTTTGAAAAGAAAATAAAAAGAAAATTACCTAATCTGAGCAACAAGATGAACCGTCAGTTGTCCAAACTCAAACAATCCCCGGCAACGGCGCCAAAAACTTGGTGTTGTTGCTGGGATTGGGATCTCAGACGATTCTTGGCGCCAAACAGGAACAATTAAGTCCCCGGCAACGGCGCCAAAAACTTGGTGCACGAAATTGTGATCTCCAGGCTCGAACAAATCCTGGTAATGGCTCCAAAGCTTGGTGCTCTGATCTTAATTCATAATTGTCACAACTTCGATACAACTAACCAGCAAGTGCACTGGGTCGTCCAAGTAATACCTTACGTGAGTAAGGGTCGAATCCCACGGAGATTGTTGGTATGAAGCAAGCTATGGTCACCTTGCAAATCTCAGTCAGGCAGATATAAACTGATAATGGTGTTTTCGAATATTAATTAATAAAATAGGGATAGAGACACTTATGTAATTCATTGATAGGAATTTCAGATAAGTGAATGGAGATGCTTTCGTTCCTCTGAACCTCTGCTTTCCTGCTATCTTCATCCAGTCAGTCTTACTCCTTTCCATGGCTGGCTTTATGTGATACATCACCACTGTCAATGGCTACTTTCGATCATCTCACGGGAAAATGATCCAATGCCCTGTCACGGCACGGCTAATCGTCTGGAGGCATCACCCTTGTCAATGGCTTCATCTTATCCTCTCAGTGAATAATATGCTCACGCACCCTGTCACGGCACGGCTATTCATCTGTCGGTTCTCGATCATGCCGGAATAGGATTTACTATCCTTTTGCGTCTGTCACTAACGCACTGCAATCGCGAGTTCGGAGCTCGTCACAGTCATTCAATCATTGAATCCTACTTGGAATACCACAGACAAGGTTTAGACTTTCCGGATTCTCTTGAATGCCGCCATCATTCTAGCGTACGCCACGAAGATTCTGATTAAGAGATCTAAGAGATATTCATTCTAGCTTATTTCATGTAGAATGGAAGTGTTTGTCAGGCACGTGTTCATAGGGGAGAATGGTGATGAGCGTCACACATAATCATCACCTTCATCACGTTCTTGGGTGCGAATGGATATCTTAGAAGCGAAATAAGATGAATTGAATAGAAAACAGTAGTACTTTGCATTAATCTTTGAGGAACAGCAGAGCTCCACACCTTAATCTATGGAGTGTAGAAACTCTACCGTTAAAAATACATAAGTGAAGTTCCAGGCATGGCCGAGATGGCCAGCCCCCAAAACGTGATCAAAGGATCATAAGGTAATCCAAAGATCCAAAGATCCAAAGATGCCTAATACAATAGTAAGAGGTCCTATTTATAATAAGCTAGCTACTAGGGTTTACATGAGTAAGTAATTGATGCATAAATCCACTTCCGGGGCCCACTTGGTGTGTGTTTGGGCTGAGCCTGAGTGTTGCACGTGCAGAGGCCATTTGTGGAGTTGAACGCCAGTTTCTGTGCCAGTTTGGGCGTTCAACTCTGGCTTTGGATCCTTTTCTGGCGCTGGACGCCAGATTTGGGTAGAAGGCTGGCGTTGAACGCCAGTTTATGTCATCAATTCGTGGCCAAAGTATGGACTATTATACATTGCTGGAAAGCCCTGGATGTCTACTTTCCAACACAATTGGAAGAGTGCCATTTCGAGTTCTGTAGCTCCAGAAAATCCACTTTGAGTGCAGGGAGGTCAGAATCCAACAGCATCAGCAGTCCTTTTTCAACCTCTGAATCTGATTTTTGCTCAAGTCCCTCAATTTCAGCCAGAAAATACCTGAAATCACAGAAAAACACACAAACTCATAGTAAAGTCCAGAAATGTGAATTTAACATAAAAACTAATGAAAACATCCCTAAAAGTAACTAGATCCTACTAAAAACATACTAAAAACAATGTCAAAAGCGTATAAATTATCCGCTCATCAGAATACAACTATATGCTAAGATATTTCTATCTACTTGGTTAAAAGTAAACAAGTTCTCCAAGACAAATATAAATCAGATTTCACTAACTCAAATCATACAATAAAAGACAAGTAAACTTGTAAGAAGATAGCTCATGAAAGCAGGGAGCATAGAATCAAGCATTGAACCCTCACTGGTAGTGTATATGCACTCTAATCGCTCAAGTGTCTAGGGTTGATCACTCTACTCTTCTTTAGTCATGCTTTCTAAAACTTTGTTCTTCATCTAACCAATCAACAAATATCTAGTATACCAATGCAAACATCATGAGGTCTTTTCAAGGTTGTAATGGGGTTAAGGTAAGGGTGAGGATATATGTATGGCCAAGTGAGCTATAATATGAATCTTTGACTAACCCAAGTTCTCATCTAACATACACACACACATTCTATATAACTCTAAATTCATGCCTAACTACCTAAAATTCCCACTTTTGCATCACATACTCATGTACCAAAATTTTTTTCTTTAATTTCACCACATGTGCATTGATCTTTTATTAAACTTAGCACTGGGGTAATTTTGTCCCCTTATTATATATATATATATATATATATATATATATATATATTTCTCTTTTTCTTTTTCTTTTTCTCTCTCTTTTTTTTGATTAAAAATATAAAAGTAGACATAACATATCAATGCACATGGATTTTCCCATTTTTTCTGGTCTCATATGAGTATGCACCCAGATTCCCAATATTTAAATAAAGTAGAAACATAACACATTTTCTATTAACCCATATTCCCACAGTTTCCCCACACTTAGTTGACACACAATCTCTATCTTAAGTTAACCAAAGATTCAATGGGATAATTAATTATTTTTCTGCTTAAGGCTAATGATGTGGTACAATACAGAACAAATGGGGATTAAAAGGCTCAAAGTGGCTAACAAAGGTGATTGAAAGGGTAGGCTATTTGGGATAAGTGAGCTAATAACAATTGATGGCCTTAGTCATATGCAAGCATTTAAATACACTAAACAATGGACATATAGAATGGAACAAAGCAAAGATTGCAATCATAGGGAAGAGAACACACAAGAATAAAAATTTATGGCTAAATAATGTAACCATGTAATTAAACTCAAATTCTCACAGGTTGTGTATTCATAGTTATAATTCATGTTCCAATTTATAGTCTTCAAACAATTTTAACACAAATTTTTCAATTTAAATTAGTGGAATGCTATAAAAAGGATCTTGAAAAAGAAAATATTACTTCAACCAAGTAGTAGCTAAATGCACACAATCAAACAAACATGCAATTAAACATGCAAATGCAACAATGAACTAACAAATAAAGTAAAATATTGGTGTTGAGAAGAAAATAACTAACTCATGGAGATCGGTATCGACCTCCCCACACTTAAAGATTGCACTGTCCTCGGTGCATGCAAAGAAGTGCAAGTGGACGGGCTGCTCCAACTGACGGTGTTGTTGTTTCATCATCTAGGATGAACCTCTTCACCCGCTCTGTTGGTGGCTGATACTTGTAGATGGAGGTGCCTTAGCCGGAGGTCTCTTGGTTCCTCTCCTTGCTGGGTCTTGTCAGTGGTTTTCTCTTTTCCTTTCTTGGTACCCATGTCTAAAGAAGAAAGAAAAGGAAGAATATTAAACATAGATAACTAAAGAACCGGAAGGACGAAATTCTAAAAGAAAAAGTAATAACTTAAATACATGGTAGCTACAACATGTATGTAAGATATCAATTAAGAGTAAAAAGGCAATTCATAATAATGAAATGCAGGAGTGTTTATGGCATGCAAAAACAGGCATGAGAAGCATAGCTCAAGCATCAAGTAATAAATGTGCCACATTAGAGAGCACTTGTAATGACGACAATTGTGAATGATAATCCCAAATACATGTGGAACACAAGTGTTGTGAAAAAGAGGCATGCAAGTGAAAGAGCAAAATAAATAGGATTCAAAATGCCATAAGAGCTTTTTCACAAACACGTGGTGTGCAAGTTAAAAATAGGAATGAAAATAATATAATTCAAATACAAGAATATGGCCGATTAGCTACCACAAAAAGAGTCGTAAAATCGTCGCTAATCCGACGCAAAATATAATTTGTGACGGATTAGCTACCGCCTAGCTACTAATGCTTTCCTCGCTGATTACAAGTCGCAAATCAGTGAGGCAAACACAACAGTCGCTAATTCATCGGAAAGTTTTTTTGCTACCGAATAGATAGTCGCAAATCCATCACTAAAGTAAAAGCTAATTCCATAGAAGAAATAGACTAAATGGTAGTCGCTAATTAGCGACAAACTCTACTGCAGCAGACTCATTGCTAAATGCAAGCTAACTTCGTAGACAAAATGGAATGATTAGTTGACGCTAATTCGAGAGGAATTTTTCCGAACCTAACTCGTCGCAAGTTGTCCGCTAATATGATCGCAAATCTGTCACATTTTGTAGCAAATTTATAGCTAATCTTTAAAAATTCTTAATCAAATTTGTAAGAATTTTGTCGCTAAATCAAAGCTATTCGAAATGAGAAAGTAAAGTTATGAAATAGTCGCTAATTTGCTAGGAAATAATCTGTAGTCAATTAGTTGTAATACTATCGCAAAATGTCATCGCAAATTCCTTTTAAACTAGTAACAAATTGATAAGTATCTCGCACTACCAAAAAAACTGGGTTTTGCTATGCTTTTAAAGCATTCCAAATATGCAAAAAGTATAGCAATATCTTTTCACCACGCTTTTTTAGAAACGTGCCAATTGAGTTAGTGTTAGCTACACTTCGAAAGCGTGCCAATAGGAGACATAGCCACGCTTTTGAAGGGAGAAAATAAGAAAGTATAAAAAGAATTGATTTTTTTATTGATTTACATAAATTCTTTACATGCTATAATTATAATTAAAAAAATTACAATTCTATAATAAAACTAATAATTTAATTTACATACTGCAAATGTAATGCCAATAAGCCATAACAACCTCTTTGTTTCCAGCTGAAATATGGAGAAAAATACTTGACCCATTTTTGGAGAATTTACCGAAAAACCATCAATTGAGTGTTGATTACCTCATCAGTTCTGCAGATTACGGAAAAGTAACATGAATCAATAGAAAAATGGAAAATTTTGTGTCCATACATGAGGTCATAGAACTATAAGCCAAACTAACCCATGATGAAAAATTCCATAAATGGATTTATAGAAGATGATCACCAAAGAAGTAGCAAGAAATTCAACAAAAAATAAAAGAAAAGAATTTTTATAATTATAAAGAATCCAACAGCAGTCAAAATCAAAGGCACTGCACTACACTACACAACATCATGTGATTCTTGTTTGCACGCAAAAAAAATTAATCAAGATAAACAACAGAATCAAATAGAAGAAAGCAAGATGAGAAATTAAAGTAGAAACTTTACCAAGAAACACAAACAGGATTCATTTTCAGCTCCTCTCAACAGAAGAGAACAGGGTGAGTCGAAAATAGCATGAGCCAGCAAATAGCTGAATAATTGATAAGAGACGTTGAAAAAAGAGAGTACAATAATTGACTATTTAACACTGACCAAAAATCAAACAATTGATTCCCATTAAAAGAGATTGCATCAGAAAACAGGTTCAATAACATCACTCTACAGTAGTAATTTGTGCAAGTTCAACCAACTAAATCAATAGAGGATGTTAACCTTCTTTCCACGCCCTTGCCAACAACCTCATAAACCAAATAATCTTTTCTCAAAAGAATCAGCAAAATTATCGTCTTTAAACAAGTCTTAAATATTCGTTTTAATTACAACCTTATACTTTTATAAAAATTCGAACATAACCTCCTCTAAAAATATAACTTAGCCACCCATACGGGTTTCCTCTTTCTCAACATTTCACCAACCTTTTATCAGCAAGTACCACAACAATATATTCTCAAAATACTTGATAATAGTGTAAAATCAATTTTTAAACCCTATACCCAGGGTAGTTACCAAAACAACATTGGCAGCCTAATTTCAATTTTGTTTTTAAAATATCAAATGAATTCGGAATTACACAAACTTTATATCCATACGACCGTCTCGGATTAAGCTTTCTATTAAATGAAAAATCATAATTTTTGCTTGCTCTAACTTTGGGAATAGAAGCAAAACCGTGACTGCTCTGCAGTGTCTTAAAATCAGAAAACAGCAGCATGTGATATTCAAAATTCAATATAAAATCCAAGTTAAATCCAACTACCTTAAAAATTAATGTGGTTCGACTTCACTCATCCAGGTTTCTTTTCCAATTGGTTCCAGATCAATATCCTTTTTAATGGAAGAGTTATATAACTTAGAAGTTGAGTAATTTTCTGCAGAATTCTGTTTTAAAAGTTAATGAACATATCCTCTTCCAAATCCCATAACTTACTCATTAAAACATTGACAGCCCTGAAATTTAAATCATATATGCTAAACATACTTAAATTTCACCTCCAATTGGTTCCATCTCAATATCTATCTAGAATCCAAAGTTATAAACTCTCAAATTTACTGATTTAAGGAAACAGAATCTGGCTTTTACTGCATAATGCATCATCTTTCAAAAATTCATATCTTTAAAACTACAAGTCCAACCATTCTGAAATTTTACGGAATTAAAATAATAGGACTAAAGTTTCATTTAAAATTAGTTCCATTTCAAAATTTAATTCGAAACACTCACAGCAGAGCCAACAAGTTACTGCTGTTCTAAAAATTCTGCAGTAAAAATCAGATTCCACAACCATAACTCAAAAATTCACCATAAATCATATACTTAACAAAAATGTCTTAAATTCCCCAGTCCAGCTCCTTATATACTCAAGCTTAATCCAGACTTAGTCTCACGCAATTTCGATCATCACGGAATTAGTTATAGCTTTTCAAAGTTACCGATTTCATTTAAAGATAATGCAGGAAATCAGATTTTTCAGTTTAATTTTGAAAATCACAACTAATTCTCCAGTTGATTCAAACTTCTCAAAATTAAATTCCAACAATGAATTTCATCCTAGTTTACTTAGCTTTTACTCTCTTATCATTTCGATTACTGTTGAATATCCGATTTACTTCCAAAGTTTCCATTTAATTTCAAAACTCAGATTCTCAACAATCAATTCAACATTTCAAGATTCATTCCTCCAAATATTCTCTAAACCCAACTCCAATCAATCACAAACTAAGTCCATTACAATAATCATATAACCAGTTTAATAACAAAAATTTCAATTTAATCCATCAAAATACAGAATTCACAACAATCCCTCATCAAACAATTCATAAACCACACATGATCAATTTCACAAAATCAACGAATTCAATCAAAGTTCCAACCAAAATCTCAATCATTCCAATCACAATCTCAGCCACAATTCAACATTCATATAATCAATCAATCACTCACAACTATTATACCTATTTGCAATTATCCAATAAACTTTGTCGGCATTCTTAAATTAAAACCGTTTAAATTAAACCCCCTACCTCGATTAGCCGAAATTCGATAATTAAGCGCAGCAAACCCCTCTTTTGTTTTAGTTTGTAGCAGCAACAGACTTGAACCAAACTAGCAGCAGCAGCAGCAACTCTAACAGTTCTTTATTATCATCAACACTATCTCCTATGATAGTTCCATAAGCAAACAGAGAAGGCAGAGCAGGAGTGTTAAACAGAGACATGGGTTTTCCTTACCAGAACAGAAAAAGACTAAGGAACAAAATGGAAGTAGCGCAAATTCAAGAATGGAAATAGTAGAGTTACCGGTAAATTTGTCTTGGTTTCGGCAACGACGGCGACAGCTAAAGAACACAACTCCTCTCCCTTCTCACATTCTGTTCGACGGCGTTCTCACTCCCTTCGACGGAGGCAGAAGCGGCAAGCAAGAATAACAATAATCAAAATAGGTCGTGAATGGTACAGAATTCAGAGACAATGACAAAGAAGGCTGTGGTGACCGAGCAATACCAGGGCAGTAGCTGAAATAGTTTGCAGCAGCAATGCCGACGATGCTTCTCTGACGACAGACTCTCAACAGTGGCTCTATCAACGAAAACAGGGCGCAACAGCAACGGTGTGACCCCAATCGATGGCAGCGGCGGCGGCGGAGCAGGACGGTGCGAGAACGGACCTCGTCCTTCTCCTTCCAGGTTCGTTCTTCTGACAGCAGCGACGGTTAGGATTCGGCGGCAGTGACTCCCTCAATGGCGACGGCGGCGGTCTAGGCGGAATCGGCGGTGATGACGGGAGCAGCCTTCCTCCCCTTCCTCGACTCTCGAGCTCTCCGTCTCCCTCTCTCAATCTCTCTTCTCCTTCCTCACGTCCGACTCTCTCTCAGTCACTCCTCCACCTTCACCTGAGGGCGACGGCGACGGCGACGACGGTCTTCCCGGCGCCTTCCCTTCCATCCCGTCCCTCTCTTCTCCTTCCTCTTCTTCCCATTTCCCCCTCTCTGTTTCCCTGTTTCTTTTCTTCCCCTTCTGCGTATGTTTTGCTTGTTTTGATTTAGGGATTAATGGAATTAGGGTTTTATTTGAAAACTTTAAGGTTAGGGTAAAATATGTACCAGTAATATAATAATTTTATAAGATATTTGAGATAAAATAACAATTTAAAAATTAAATATAATATTATAAAAATTATTTTTAAAATACGTAAGATTTTATTTATTAATATATCAATGAACTCAAATGATTATCTTTAATTTAAATCATAAAGTAAATATACTAATCAAATTTTATAAAATACAGTTTAAACCCGAGAATATCAATTATTCAAATTATATGCTATAATTTTTCATAATCTTTTTATTATCAAAATTTTAATTTCAATTTGTATAAAATAATTAATTATAATAAAAATTGTACATACACATTAATTAACTTAAACTCAAAGTATTTATAAAAATTAATTTAATCATTCCTAATAAATTAATCTCTAAGAACTCGATTTAATAAAATTAATCGTAATTTAATAATAATACAAATTTCTTAAATTAAATTATATAATATTTTTATTGTTGAGTTTTAATTTCAAATAACCAATTATAAAAATTTACACAAGAATATTAATTATCTTAACTCCAAATATTAATAAAACTAATTTGATTACTGTAACGGCCTGACCCAAACAAATCGCGGGCCGACCCGACCCATAGACCACCCGACTCGAACGGTCACGTACGAGCCACTCAACCACCGACCCGGACACGCGTCATTGGCAGCTCATCACTACAGCTGTAAGAGGAAACTTCGAGGAAGGTGGATCTGTTCTTACGGGATCCACTTCTGACACAGTATATATGGGAAGGGTCCTACCCCTCCCCCAAGGTACGACACACATCACTTTATACCTTTTTTGCTTGCACACCTAACTGACTAGAGCATCGGAGTGTCTTTGCAGGTGATACCCCCTTCTCCACACGAAGAGCTCGGAACGTCAGCTACTCCACCTCCAACCCAGTAACCCAGAACCAGGCGATTCTTCGTCTCACCAACTGAAGCTTCACTCTGACCTGTCCGGTACCCGAGCAACCGAACAATTACTCTTAATAGATTAGTTATAATATCATCTAATTATAATATCAATAGATTTTAACACTAATATCAAAACAAATAACCTTAATCACAATACTAGCATTAAAATAGATCAAGTAAATTAATAAATTTTTAGTGAAATTTATATTTATATTAATAATGGTATATAATTAAAATATAATTAATTTGAAAAATAGAAAAAACAAAAATTAAATTAAATTAGATATTTTTGTATACTATATAATTAGTATTTGTCAAATATAATAATTAGAAGTGCAATGGTTGAGAGGCAAGTGGAGGTTGCTTTTGCTCCAAGGTTCTTGGTTCGAGTTCGAGACCTAGTGGAGACATTTTTAAAAAAGTTTTCACGCAAATCGGTTTGGTTAGACCGGTTTGCACCGATTCTTACTGGATCATACTGATTTTCTTCCTTAAACGGTTCAAGGAGTAAACCGAACTGGAAACTATGATAGCAAGTGTACATTTGTATATGTGTGTTATGATTATAAATTTGAAATGTTATTTGTAAAGTTTGATTATATGTATAAATCAAGTTTGTTAGCATTATTTATTAAATTTAATTTTATATATATATATATATATATAAATCTATTCATATGCATAGGTATTGATTACGTCTTGCATCAATATATAACAAGATCTCAAATTCTCAATCTCAAATCTCATATATAGTATATATAATAGGGCTCATTTTAGTTTTTTCATGTAACGATAATAGAATTTTCAAATTTTGATTTAAAGCATTAGAAATAATGCTTATACGCAATTTTTTATTTGAAATAATAAAAAAAAGTTCTTATAGATACGTTTTAAAATTTTGAAATTAAATGCTTTTTTGTTTCTTGAGTTACTTTTTTTTCTTTTGTTTTCAAATTTTCATTTTGATTTTTTTTAAAAAGAATTTAAATTTTAAAAAATATTTTATAAGGTAGATAAGATTTTTTTTTTTAAAAATACGAAAATATTTATGTAAATATCAATGATCTTATATTAAAATAAATAAATTAAAATCATTTGTATTACTTTTTTAATGATTTTTTTCATGAATTTTCCATGGATGTATATAGTGGTTAGTGATTAGTAGCAACATGGGACTAATATTTTTTCTAATAAATTAGTAACAACATGAAATAAGCGAGAAAAGTATATCAGTTGTTAAACGGTCGCTAATTCCTCACTAAATAAGCTTTTGATTAGTGACTCAATTGCGACTAGTTACTTATAAAATTTTCTTGATCAGTTTTGGATTTGTTATAACTCTGCGACAGATTTCCAACGAGATTAGCGAGTAATTTGCTACAAAATAGGTAGGATATAGCTTTTACTTTGTGACAAGATTGCATTTGCCAACTCGCTCGCTAAATTAAACTTGCTACAACTTAGCGACAAATGTATTTCGCCCGCTAATCAGCGACTTGAAATCAGCGAACAAATTGTTTCAGTTGTTAAATGGTCACAAATTTCTCACTACTTAGGTCCTAGGCGCTCAATATCCATATTTCCACTTTAGCGACTAATTAGCGAGGAACAGTTCCTTAGCTAAATGATTTATCTGTTGCGACGAGTTAGCAACGACTATTTTCTGTCGCTACTCTTATTTTGAATTTTACAATATTATGCGACAAATTAGCGAGAAACTAGTTGCTCGCTAAAAAATAAAAACTTTGGTGACAAATTAGCTAGGAAATTATCCATCGCAAAATACATTTCAATTCTTCGTGACGGATTAGCTAGGAACGTTGTTCCTCACTAATTAGCCATTTCGCACAAAGTTTATTTAGCGACGAACTAGTGTGTGAATTGTTTCTCGCTAATTGTATATCAAACACTTGCGATGGAATAGTGACAATAATTTCACTCGTTACTTTACTTTTATTCGATTGAACCCCTAAGTGACTGATTTTAGGGATGTCAATGGGGCGGGGCGGGGGCGGGGGATGCCTCCCCGCTCCCCGTCCCCGCCCTCAGATTTTGTCCCCGTCCCCGCCCCGATCCCCGCCGTGGGGAGATAATTGCCCCCATCCCCATTCCCCGCGTTCCCCGTATTCCCTGCGGGTCCCCATTCCCCATCTCTTTATGTTGAATATTTATATGAAAAATTACAATAAAAATTTTAAAAAATATATAAAAAAAGACAAAACATTATTACAACACACAAACATACATGTCTTATCCAAGATTACAACTTACAAATCAAGAAATATAAAATAAGAAATCATAATCCATAAAACGAAATTTTAAAATACAACTTCCATTCTTAAAAAAAGCCATAAAATAAAGTCTTCAACTTCCAACAAACAACTCCATGTTCTCTGTTAAAATACAACACAAATATGAATATGTTAACATACATCATAAACAAGAATATCATATATTTAATATGAATTTGACATAATAAAAAAATAATTACCTAAACTCCTAAATCCCCATATCCATCACATAGTCCCAAGGAATTAGAATTTTCGACCCTGATTTATCTATATTATATCAACCAACAATTTACAAGAGTTAAATTTAACATGAAATTGAAATTTAATACGAAATAAAATTTGAGTTATTAGTACTTTTACCTGAAGAGTGTATCCAGTGCTGAGTGCAAATTAACGCCTCAACAAGTTCACAATCCAAATTATTGCGATGTGGATGTATAACTCGACCACCGGTGCTAAAAGCAGACTCTGAGGCAACAGTAGAAATAGGAATGGCTAGAAAATCTCTTGCAATCTTTTGTAAAGTTGGATATTTCACTCCAATATTTTTCCAGTAGCCCAAAATGTCAAATTTTTCCAAATTTGTTTTATCTACTATAACACTCTCTTCCAAATAGAAATCCAACTCCGTTTTCGCGGCGCAGTCTTCAGATGTATCTTCCACAAATTGCAAGTAGATAGAGTTAAATTTTCTCTTTGAAGATCCTTCATCATGTCCAACATCCAAAGTAGAAGCTGAATTATCATCATTTGTTGCTCTTCTTTTAACCCTAGCCTTAAGTTGATATTCACATACTAATTCTTCCATCATTTTCTTCACCTTGCTCAGATGATTCTCAACGGAGCAGCAACGTTGGCGAAGAAAAAGGGGAACGGCGAGGTGCGGTGATGACGTGGTGAGTGGGCCGGCTGAAACGAACAGTGGTGAGGCCGCTTGGGAGGTGTTCGGAGGTGGCTGGCTGGGTGCAAAGAGGACGGAGAGAACGCAGAAGGGGGGGTTCGCGTCTTCGCGAGGAGGGTGAGGGTGACTGGGTAGCTGACTAGCTGGTAGCGGCACTAGTGTATGGAAAGAGGGGCTAGGGTTTCCAAATTTTCGATATATATATGGAAGGTGAAATGAATAAAAAACCAAAGTAAAAAATAAATTACTAATGGTATTTAAGTAATTTAATATATTCGGGGAATGTGGGGAATATGGGGACGGGGACGGGGATCCCCGCTCGGGTCCCCGCACCTACTTCGGGGGAATTTTGTCCCCCATCCCCATCCCCGTAGGGAAAATTCCCCGCATTGGGGCCCCATTCGGGGCGGTCCCCACGGGGATCCCCGCCTCCTGGGGATTTTTGACACCCCTAACTGATTTGCTAGAATAATGTCACTCGCTAATTAATTTGTGACAAATTAGTGAGGAAATTTTCCCCGCTCTTTTTTTAGCCACAAAAGTCAATCTGCGAGAAACAAACTTATTCGTAAATCTCTCGCTAATCAGTCGCTTTTCTCAAGTTCAGGTATTTTGTGACCGCTCATTAATTTTGTCGTTAGTGCGTCACTGATTCCTCGCAAGTTAGTGACGGATTAGTGACAAAATATATTTCTCGCAAAAATTCGTCGCTAATTTGTCAAATTCTTGTAGTGATATATGAGAGCCAATTTAAAATATCAATTGTCAAATCATTTCAGATAATGTCTACAAGCATTAGTATAGTAAGGTGATACCCAAATAAAATTCCAATACCAACATGAGAATGCATGAAAAAGAAAGAAAAAGAAACCATGGATAATAGAAACAAAAAGAAAAATAGAGAAGAAAGAAACATAAATTAATGTAACAATGAAAGAGTAAAAGAGAAAGAAGAAAAGAAACCTGATGAAGAATGATAAACCACTATTTTATGGTTTATCTTGTGCTCAATTGAGTGGATTTTATCAACTCTTTACCCACTTATTCATACTATTTGCATGATTTTACATTTGCCTTCCTAATTATGTGCTTTGATTGAAAACATGCTTCTTTGGCCTTAAGTTCCCTATGTTTAAACCTCTCTTATTACCATTAGATGCCTTGATATGTGTGTTAAGTGATTTCAAAGATTATAGGACAGGAATGGCTCAGAGGATAGAAAGGAAGCATGCAAAAGTGGAAGGAATACAAGAAGTTGGAGAAATTGCTAAGCTGTCCAGCCTGACCTTTTCGCACTAAAACGGCTATAACTTTAGCTACAAAGGTCCAAACGACGCGGTTTCAGTTGCTTTGGAAAGCTAACGTCTAGGGCTTCGATTTGATATATAATATACTATAGTTGTCCTAACTCTAGGCGACGCGACCACGTGCTCCATGCGGATGCATCGCAATGAAAAAAATTCAGCGTGTTTGAATTTGCAACCAGCGAATTCTGGGCTGTTTCCGACCCAGTTTGCTGCCCAGAAAATACAGATTAGAGGCTATAAAGTGGGGGAATGCATCCATTCATAGAGGAGGGCTTTCACATTCACAATTTTAGGAGTAGATGTAGTTTTTAGAGAGAGAGGTTCTCTCCTCTCTCTTAGGATTAGGATTTAGGACTTCTCTTAGTTTTAGGAGTGACTCTCAATCCCAGGTTCAGTGTTCTTTTATTTATTTTCTCAATTTAGTTTATGAACTCTTTATGTTTGGATCGATTTCCTTAATTAATGTTATTTGAGGTATTTTCAGATTTAAGATTGCTTTGCTCTATTTATATTGATGCTTTTAATTTAATTTAGATATTTTCTTCCTTTTGGCTTTGGTCAAGTAGGGGTGTGCAAAAAAAAACCAAAATGTGGTTAACCGGTTAAAAACCATAACCACATTTTGGTTAACCAGTTTTATAAAATAATTTTAAAAACCATATCCATATTTTTTAAAATAGGTTAACCAAAACCAAATAAAAAAAACCGGTTTTTAACCGGTTAAAACCGGTTAACCAAATTAAAATAAAACCTAATTTCACTTCTTCTCCTTTTCGACAAATCCTCTTCAACAAAAACAAATCCACTCTTCACCACTATCAATATTTCTTCTTCTCTGCCTCTCGTCGGAGCTCGCCGGTGGTTCGTCGGCCTCTACCTCTTCGAGTTCGAGTCTTCCGTCTTCACTTTGATTCGAGACTCTGTCTCTCTGCCTCGACCTCCCATTCACGACTCTGTCTTCTCTCTTTTCGGTTCTCTTCTTCTTTTGTTGGTGGCTCACCGGAGCTCATGCTCATCAATTGAGGTAAGCCTCATCCTTGCCCTTGGTTCTAAGTTCTGAGTTTTATCTGGGTTATTTGTTATCTGGGTTTTTTCTTTTTTGTTGATTTGTTTTGTTTTGTTCCTTCATGAGTATACTGACTTCTTCACTTCAATGGATTGAATGTGAAGATTTTAAAATCTCTCAGTATTGAACATTTGAACTCTTTATTTCAATGGATCCTGCTGTAAGTTTCTTCTTCACTGTGGTTCACTTTTTGTTGAAAAATATCTAATTAAACTAAGTAGTAGTTGAATCCTTGATGAACTGATTGCCATGCTCATTTATTATTTTTTTGTTTCATGCATGTACCATAATATATATAGTATATATGTAGCGCTAGTTGTTTATATACAGTGTATGAATTTTCAAATTGAACCCCCCTAAAACTTGATTTCATAAAAAATCTACTTGCTGATTTAAGCCAATACGTAAGTGTTCTATATGTATTGTGCTACTTGGTTATATATATATATATATAAAACAGAATATGGTTACTGAGGCTAACTATAATCACTAACTAACTAATCAATATAACCAACAACCAATCTCCTAATCTCTTATAGGAATTAGAATTAGATAGACTAGTAGTTGAAGTTGCAGGGATGAATGATGAATTTGAACAATGCTGCATAAGAGGGATAGTAAGAACACTTCAAATGGTGACATTGATTCAAGAACTTTAGTAAGAAGTGTATTAACTCTGGTTCAATTAGCAATCATATGAAAAATCATTATTTAGTTGAAGAAAACTAACTTATCTTATATATGTTTTCGGCTTTGTTGTTCTGATTTTTGTTGTAAATAGAATTTTGTTCTGAAAAATCATTAACTGTGTTCTGCCTTGGCCTTCTTTTTCTTATCATTATTTACTGCCTTGAATCTCTCGCTCTAGCAAGTAGCAACTATAGTATAGGCAATGGAAACAACTCAAGATCTTAGGACTTAGGAGTGCTTGCTTTCACTAGTCCCCACCTTAATTTGTCCACAAAATCCTATTTCTAGATTAGAAGTAGCCATCTGTTTTGTTCCTGAATTTCCAGAAAAGCTATACTTGGTTGCTTGAATGAAGAAAAAAAAGAAAAGCTTTGCTTCTTGTGGTCTTATGAGGAAAATGAAGAGACAGATCAATGTAGTGATTAGCAAAAAAACACAATGACAATAGATGATTTCAACAGTATTTTAGAATGTGGGCCCTTGGTGCGATGTGATATTTTTATTTCAGTGACAAAAGTGATATTTATCAGCAGTTTCTTGCAATGAGTAAGAAAGAAACTAAAGTGTAAGTGTCAAACTAGGAGTTGCTTTTTGGATGCTTTGGTTTTCTGCGGAGGCTTGCTTTTATTTTAAACTTGTTTGGGTTAAAAAGAAGTGAAAGAAAATAAGCAAAGCGTTCTTCCATTCCTTTTCTATGTGCTGGTTAACATTTTGATCATTATTAAAATGAAAAGATGGGTGAAAAGTGAGTCAAGGAGTTTTTTCTTTATGTTCTACCAATCTAATTATTACACATTTCTCTTTTTCAAGTTTTGGCTAATAGCCTCTCTCTTCATATTATGTAAGAAGCTAATGTTATATGAATTAATTTGTTTTTGGTGCTAGTATACTATATGGATATTTACATTTTAATTTGTATATATTTACAGATTTAATATTGTTAAAGTATTTAATAATTAGATTTTATGGCTTCTTTTTCAGAATGAGGTAGCCAATCGTGATGTTCCCATTTCAGAGTCTGCAGAGCATTCAACTTCTACATTACCTCCTCTCCCAACCACATCATCTGAGCGCAAAAATCGATCAATAGTTTGGGAGCACTTCAAGAGAACCCCTGATGATGAAAGTAAGGCTCAATGTCAACACTGTTTAAAAGTGATCAAGTGCGGGAATGGAACAAGTGCAATGAGATCACATTTAAAGATTTGCATAAGCAATCCCGGTTCAGATAGAGGAAAACGACAGAAAACAGGCACATCGCCTAGCCCAGAAGCACAAGTGGGTAGGTTTGATGCAGAATATGCTCGGGAAAAATTGATATCAATGTTTGTTCGCGAGGAGCTTCCTTTTCGATTTGTAGAAAGTCAAGGTTTTAAAGAATATTCAGCGGCCTTGCAACCAGGATTCAATACTCTTTCATGTTTTACATTGGCACGTGACATCTTGGTGCTCCATGAAACAAAGAAGGTTCAACTTCAAAAATACTTTTCCAAATACGGAGGAAGAGTTTGTCTTACAACTGATAACTGGAGTTCGTGTCAAAATATGGCGTATATGTGTTTGACTGCTCATTTCATCGATGTGGACTGGAAGTTGCAAAAGAAAATACTAAATTTTTGCCAAGTCACCGGCCACACGGGAGAGATTATGGCTCAAAATGTTGAAGCTTGCTTGAATAGCTGGAAGTTGAACAAGATTTTGAGTTTGACAGTTGATAATGCATCGTCTAACGATGTCGGAGATATGTATTTACAAAGAAGACTAAATTCTTGGAAGAGTTCAGTTTTGAATTGAGAGTATTTCCATATGCGGTGTTGTGCGCATATTTTAAACCTGATTGTGAAGGATGGATTGAAGGAGATTGATGATTCGGTCGCCAAAATTCGAGATGCTGTGAAGTATGTCAGATCTTCAAATTCAAGATTAACTAGGTTTAAGGCATGTATTGCACAAGAGAATATTCCACATAAGACTCTTGTTTGCCTAGATGTTGAAACGCGATGGAACTCTACATACTTAATGTTAGTAGCAGCCTTAAGGCATCAGAAGGCATTTGAGCTATTAGAGATGCAAGACAAAAAATTTGTTGAAGAATTAAACAAGGGAAGAGGGGTACCTTTATTTCAAGATTGGGATTATGCTAAGTCCGTCTTACCATTTTTAGAGATGTTTTACGATGCTACACTTCGCATCTCTGGATCCTCTTATGTCACTAGTAACTTATACATGAAAGAAGTGTTTGCTCTTGGAAGGAGGATTCAATAATATCGTGATGATGATGATTTGAGCATAAGTCTTATGGCAAGTAAGATGAAAGCAAAATACAACAAGTATTGGGGAAATGCAAAAACTATTAACATGTTGTTGTTAATTGCCGTAGTTCTAGATCCCTGCCATAAGTTAGATTACGTTGAGTGGTGCCTAGTTAATTCTTTTGGTGTGGAAGTGGGCGGTGAATTGAAGACAAAGTTGTCTTCTTGTCTTCATTCACTTTATAATTTAAATCAAGGTGCAGATGAAGGAAACCAAGATGATACCCTCTCCCAACCGAGTGCAAGTGATAAAGCCAAAGACATTTATGATATGGGGTTATATCGTCGATCAACCGGTCGCAAATCCAATCTTAAATCTGAGCTTGATCATTATTTGAATGAAGACTGTGAGCCAGATAATAAGCCTTTGGATATTCTAGGATGGTGGAAGGCTAACTCGAATCGGTTTTCCGTCCTAGCAAATATGGCACGGGACATATTGGCTATACCAGTTTCAACAGTAGCTTCCGAGTCTGCTTTTAGTATGGGGGGAAGAATCATCGATCAATATCGTAGCTCATTGACTCCTAAGATGATAGAAGCCCTTGTATGTACCGAAGATTGGCTTAAAGGAGATTTTTTCTCTTCTCTTGCACCTGAGAATTTCGAAGAGCTTGAAAAGGTCGAGAATAAAATTAATTATGTAGATTCAAATGATGAATAAAATTAATTAAATTATTCTATTAGTCTTTATAAATTTTTTAAAGTTATAATTATAGTTTTTTTTACAGATTTGATTTTATCAGAGGACATTACTTGTTCAGTGGGTCCAGGTTCAATTGCGCTTGAAGATGACTAGAAAGTTTGGATTGTTTATGTTTTCTTTAGTTATGTTCTAAACACTTAGGTGGTAAAGATATTAGACTTGCTTTTTCATATATGATTAGACTTGCTTATGTTTATGTTTATGTTTATGTTTATGCTTATGTTTATGTTGGTTTGTTTGAGACTTTGAGGCACAACTTATAGCAGTTGCAATGTCAATTTTGGATGGGGACATTGGTGTCAACAATTATAGCAGTTGGAATGTCAATTTTGTGAATAAGATGAAGGTCTTAGTTGCAGTGGCTTTGAAATGTGTAGAGGAAGACAAAGATGCAAGACCAACTATGAGCCAAGTGGTTGAGATGCTTCAAAGCCATGACACAGATCCTTAGTGTTGAAGCTATACTCACCAAAACTTGCTAGTCTGGGTCTTTTGAGCTTGATTTTTCACTTTCTTTTTTGCATCAAGAGTATTGTACATAAACTACATCCAATTCTTGAGTTGCAGTTGTTTCTTTCTTAGGCAGTTAGGCTACAGGAGAAGAAAGAAAAATTAATTTAGATTACAAAAATTAATTTAAAAAAAAAGGTAAAAAAATTTGGGTTTTTGTATGTGAAAAAATTAATTTTTGTGTAAAAAATGGTTTTTAGGTGTAAAAATAAATTTTTTTGTGTAAAAACCAGTTTTTTGATATAAAAACCGGTTTTTAATGTAAAAATCGGTTTTTTGGTGAAAAAACCGGTTTTTGGTGTAAAAACCGGTTATTTTTTGAAAACCTTTTTTTTAAAATAACCGGTTAAAAACCGATTTTAAATTTTATTAACCGGTTAATAACCACTTTTATAATGTAAAACCAATTTGGTTAATAACCAAGACTATATTTTTGGTTAACCAAAAAACTGGTTTGGTTTTTGGATTAACCAAACCATGAACACCCCTATGGTCAAGTGATTGGTAACACTTGAGTTATCAAACTCAGCAAGTGATTGAAATTGGCAGATTCTGATTGAACTAGGATTGCTCTAAAACTAGTCTCTCCACAGGAGTTGACTAGGACTTGAGAATCAAGCTAATCAGTCCACTTGATTTACCTTCATAGTTAGAGGTTAACAAAGTGGGATTAAAACCCAATTCTCTTCATACCTAATAAGGATAACTAGGATAGGAATTCCACTTTCTCATACCTTGCCAAAAGTTTATTTTACAGTTATTTATTTATTCTTAATTACCATTTAAATTATTTGCCATATTTGTTCCTCATTTTTGAAACCCCAATTCTACAATCTCCATAACCAATAATGAGAACATACCTCCCTGCAATTCCTTGAGAAGACGCCCCAATGTTTAAATACTCGGTTATCAATTTTAAGGGGTTTGTTACTTGTGACAACCAAAACGTTTGTAAGAAAGGTTGATTGCTTGGTTTAGTAACTATACTTACAACGAGAGTTTATTATAACTTCTAAACCATCAATCTTCAGTTCATCAAAATGGCGCCGTTGCCGGGGAATTGCAAATGTGTGCCTTATTATTGGTTATTGTAAATATTTTTCTTTTTGATTTGTTTTTATTTTTATTTTTATTTTTGCTTTTTCATAAATTAAGAGGTTATTGTTTTTTTTATTTAGTTATTAAATTTTTTTTTTCAAAAATTTGTTCTTCGTGTTCATCTTGACCTTCAAGTTGTTCTTAGTTGTTTTCTTCGTTTTGATCTAAAAAATTTTAAGTTTGGTGTCATTTTATTGTTTTTCTCTTTCCTCATTAAATTCAAAAATATATTTTCTCTTTATTTTAATTGAATTTTGGAAATTTGCATAAAAAAAAATTCAGATTTTTATTTTAAAATTTTTATCTTATCTTATCTTATTTCAAAAATCAAATTTCAAAATTTAAAATTAAAAATTTTCAAAATTTAAATTTAAAATTTTTCAAATTTCAAATTTCAAGTTTCAAAATTCAAATTTCAAAAATTTAAAATTCAAATTTCAAAATTCAAATTTCAAAATTTAATTTTCAAATTCAAAATTTAAATAACCTTTTAATTTAAATTTATTTTTATTTTCGTTTTAAATTTTTATTTGCTATTATGAACTCTCACCCCTTTGGCTATGAGTCTGGTTACACGTATGTTGCAGGAAGAAGAAATTACAATGAGAACAGGCATCAAGGTTGGAACAATCAAAGATGGGAGGAGGCACAAGGATTTGATCAACCCTCATGGCAACAACCACCTCCAATGAACTATCAACAACCACCACCATATGCCTATGAACCCTTTTCTCAACATGACTTGGGACCACCATACTCACAAGCTCCTTTCCACCATTCACCTCCATATGACCCTAACCCTCAACCACCATACCAACCACCTTATGAGCCATATGAACCATATATAGAACCACCCCAATTCCAACCCAATTACTCACAAGAACCACCACTTCAATATTCACCATCTCCATATCCATCAATCCAAGAGCACTATGATCCTATTTATGAAAGCCGAGTGCATCAAGAGACAAAGGATCATTTCAAGGAAACAGTGGATCGATTTCAGGCAACCATTCGTCAATTGGAGCAAGTGATAAATCAATTAGCTTCTCGACGTTCGGAGACTCAAGGAACCCCCATGGCTTCATGTGGACAATCTAATGAAGAATGTAGCATGAAGGAGATACTAGAAACTCCAGTGAACAGTACGGAGCATGACTTTGTACTGGAACAAGTGGAGGAAGCCGGAATTATTGAAGAAGAAGAAGTGGTTGAAGATTTAGGAGATGCAGAACCTCCATGGGAAAGTCAAGTTATCAAGCCTCCTTCAAAGAAGTTTGAAATTGATGTTGAGGAGGGTGTACAACCTCCAAGGCATATCACAGTTGAAGACTTGGAAGAGGTTGATCAAGAGATGGAGATTCAAGAAGAAGAAGCACAACCTCCCATGCCCTTGGAAAGCAATAAAGAGAAGATTGAATTGGAAGAAAGCTACCAAGAGGAAGAGGTTGAAATTGAAGAAGCTTACAAAGAGGTGGTAATTATCAGAAAAAAGCACAAGGGAGTGGAGCTTGCAATTTCATTAGAAATACCTCCCCCTAAGTTGCCATCATCCTTCACAACATTCAAGTGGGTAAAATTTATATCCCTTAGCTTTCTAATTCCACTTGAATATGGGCTACTGGAGATGGATGGTCAACTTAGAGCTCTTTGTAACATTAAGAGTAAGAGGAAGATGGCCAGTGGTAAGAATTGTCCTGCAAGGTTCATCATGGTTGGAAGCTTTAAGTTTAAACGCAAAGGTTGGTGTAAAGCTCAACTGAATGAGTCTAGGAAGCTGTTTGGTAGCTGCAGTGAGAATTCAAATTACTTATCACCCAGTTGGAAAAATACAGATCCCGACAGAGATGGGTGTAAAAGCAAGATTTGGGATCCTAGAATTTGCTCGGACACTTGTTACCTCGGGAGCCTAAGAATCTGTTTGAAGCTTCTTAAGGGTTTTACATGCTTAGTTTGGGACCCCGGAGGTTACTGGAGATACAAACATTGGTGGAGATTCCTGGATGAGTTCAAACACAAGCCACCATAACAGGGAGCTCACCAAATGTCCAACTTAAGGACTTTAACTAAAAGTGCTAGGTGGGAGACAACCCACCATGGTATAATCATTCATTTCTCAATTTTAATTTTATTTCGTTTTGTTTGTTTGTTTTTTATTTTATTTTATTCTATTTTTATTAAACCTGGAATTATTCATAACATTCATATTAGCACTGCATTTGCATCTGCATATTGCATAAAAAAAACATGCACGCGACGCGGCAGCGTCGCTGACGCGTCCGTGTCACTAGTGCGTTGGGGAGAAAAGAATTGAACAGAGAGTCACGCGAAAGCGTGGCTGGAGGCGCGCCTTTAGCATAATTTGTCCCCATGCGACCGCGTCGCTCACGCGACCGCGTCATGTGGGAACTTTGGCCTCCCACGCGACCGCGTCACCCACGCGGCCGCGTGCCATGAAAATCGACGTAACAAGGGTGTATGGCCAAAAGTTGAGCTGGAATTGGGCTGGACTCGTGCTGGAAGCCCAAGCCCTCCGACACAAACGCGTGCCCCACGCGGCCGCGTCGTTTTCCAAAAATGGCCATCCACGCGATCGCGTCACCCAAAATTTGGCAAAATAAGATTTTGAACAGAGAGTTGTGCGAGCGCGAGGATGCCCTCGCGCCAGTAGCACAAAACGTGTCACGTGACCGCGTGACCGACGCGACCGCGTCGATTAACTTAAAAGCGCATGTCACGTGACCGCGTGCCCCACGCGTCCGCGTCGCTTGCGCCGCACAGCTCAACCTAAATTGCCAAAATATCTTATCTTTCTCTTCCCCAAATCCTATTTTCTCTTTTCCCTCCTTATTTCTTCCTTACTTCTTCTTCCCTTCTTTCCCTTCTCATTCTTCTTATTTTTATTTTTATTTTATTTTAATTTATTTTCATACTTTCATTCATTGCATTATTTTCATTGGTGTTAGAAATTTATTTGGGTCATTATTTCTATATTTTACTTGTGGATTATTAGAGGAATTATTTGACAATTATATATTACTTTTTAAAGGATTGCTTGCATGTTCAATTTAATACTTTCAAATAGCTTATTTACCATGCATGCTATGTGTTTGTGAAAACGCCCGTATGGCATTGTCCACTATTTTTAAGATTTCTTTTAATCTACTACTATAAATGCTTGTTTTTTACAAAACTCTTTTTATATTTTATTAATTAAATATAATTGTTATTACAAACATGTTGTTAGTTTGAAAGACTTGGTAATCTAACTTGGACATTGAATGCTTGATCTATGCTACTCATGCCTTTGCCAGCATGCCAATAAATACCTTGCATTCACTTGTCATCATATGCACTAGCTATTTTCCATTGATGACTTTTCACATGTACTCATGAGCGTGTGTTAACGTCATTCTTCTTTATTGTGCATTGATTACCACCTTTCCCACTCTCTTCCTTGCTCTAACCCTTAGCTTTAAAAGTCACTTTCTTTTTTCCTTTTCAGGATGGCCACCAAGAAGGGTAAAGAGAAAGCTACTCCCAAATCACCGGCAAGGAAAGGAACAAAAAGAGCCCCAGTTGAAGCAACCCGTCCACTTGTATATCTTAACATGCACCGAGGACGGTGCAATCTTTAAGTGTGGGGAGGTCGATACCGATCTCCATGGGTTAGTTATTTCCTAATTCAACACCAATATTTTACTTTATTTGTTAGTTCATTGTCGCATTTGCATGTTTGATTGCATATTTATTTGATTTTGTGCATATTTTACCACTTGGTTGAAGTAATATTTTCTTTTTCAAGAAACCTTTTAGAGCATTTCACTAATTTGAATAAAAATTTAATGTTACACTTGTTTGAAGAAATATTATACTGGAACATGGTTTAGAGCTCGAACACACAAAACCTGTGAGATTTTTTTGAGCCTATGTGAATTGGTTGTATTTTACCAACCAATATTTTATTTTTGATATTTGTTTTTCTCTCTAAAATTGTGATCTTTGTCTTGCTTGATTCTATATTTCCATGGTTTGATGTATGCATACACTTACATGATTGAGGCCTTTGTTTCACTGAGCTTACATACCCATATGGCCTTACCTTTTTATTATTCTTTGCAAACCAATGTTGAGCCTATTATACCCCTTTGTTCTTTACTTTAGCACATCATTTACTCTAAGCGGAAAACAATAATGTCCTTAATTTGAATCCTTAGTTAGCTTAGACTAGTGAGAGTGCTCATAAATTAAGTGTGGGGAAGTGAATTTGGAAACATTTGGTTTGAGAATTGAGTATGTTAGAATTTTCTGAAAATGTGAAAAAAATGTTTAGGATATGATTCATGCATCCAATAATTTAATCATATGCATTGAAAAAAAAAGGAAAAAGAGCAAATAAGAAAAAGGGGACAAAATGTCCCAAAGTAAATGTTGAAAACAATGCATATGTACTGTACTTGAAATTAGAATGCATGAATATGTGGAAAACATGGTTAATGGATGGTTAGATATTGTACTATGATTACATGGATTGTCTAAAGTTAGGTGGAAAGTTTAAGGTAATTAAGGATTCAGATTTTAGTCCACTTGGCCAAATACAATCCTACCTTGACCCTAACCCTATTACAACCCTTAAAAGACCTCTTGATATGTGTATCTGTGCATTAGATTTATGTTGATTGTTAGATGAAAAGCAGGCCTTAGAAAGCAAGGTTAGTGGAGAATTGAGAGAATCGAACCTAAAACACTTGAGTAATTAGAGTGCATACACTTCTAGTGAGGGTTCGATGCTCGATTCTTTGTTCCCGGCTGTCATGAGCTATTTTCTTCCACAAGTCTATTTGTACTTCATTTTTATGATTTGAATTAGTGAAATCCAGTTTACATTTATTCTTGGAGAACTTATTTACTCTTAACCAAGTAAGTAAAAGCATTTAGCATGTAGTTGCATTCATAGGTTGCATTTCATACATTCTATCATTCCTCTTCATTCTTTATAGTTTCTCTTGAGCTTAGCATGAGGACATGCTAATGTTTAAGTGTGGGGAGGTTGATAAATCACTATTTTATGGTTTATCTTGTGCTCAATTGAGTGGATTTTATCAACTCTTTACCCACTTATTCATACTATTTGCATGATTTTACATTTGCCTTCCTAATTATGTGCTTTGATTGAAAACATGCTTCTTTGGCCTTAAGTTCCCTATGTTTAAACCTCTCTTATTACCATTAGATGCCTTGATATGTGTGTTAAGTGATTTCAGAGATTACAGGGTAGGAATGGCTCAGAGGATAGAAAGGAAGCATGCAAAAGTGGAAGAAATACAAGAAGTTGGAGAAATTGCTAAGCTGTCCAGCCTGACCTCTTCGCACTCAAACGGCTATAATTTTAGCTACAGAGGTCCAAACGATGCGGTTTCAGTTGCGTTGGAAAGCTAACGTCCGGGGCTTCAAGTTGATATATAATATGCCATAGTTGCCCTGACGCTAGGCGACGCGACTGCATGCTCCATACGGACGCGTCGCAGTGACAAAAATTCAGCGTGTTTGAATTCGCAACCAGCGAATTCTGGGCTGTTTCCGACCCAGTTTGCGGCCCAGAAAACACAGATTAAAGGCTATAAAGTGGGAGAATGCATCCATTCATAGAGGAGGGCTTTCACATTCACAATTTTAGGAGTAGATGTAGTTTTTAGAGAGAGAGGTTCTCTCCTCTCTCCTAGGATTAGGATTTAGGACTTCTCTTAGTTTTATGAGTGACTCTCAATCCCAGGTTCAGTGTTCTTTTATTTATTTTCTCAATTTAGTTTATGAACTCTTTATGTTTGGATTGGTTTTCTTAATTAATGTTATTTGAGGTATTTTCAGATTTAAGATTGCTTTGCTCTATTTATATTGATGCTTTTAATTTAATTTAGATATTTTCTTCCTTTTGGCTTTGGTCAAGTGATTGGTAACACTTGAGTTATCAAACTCAGCAAGTGATTGAAATTGGCAGATTCTGATTGAACTAGGATTGCTCTAAAACTAGTCTGTCCACAGGAGTTGACTAGGACTTGAGAATCAAGCTAATCAGTTCACTTGATTTACCTTCATAGTTAGAGGTTAACAAAGTGGGATTAAAACCCAATTCTCTTCACACCTGATAAGGATAACTAGGATAGGAATTCCACTTTCTCATACCTTGCCAAAAGTTTATTTTACAGTTATTTATTTATTCTTAATTACCATTTAAATTATTTGCCATATTTGTTCCTCATTCTTGAAACCCGAATTCTACAATCTCCATAACCAATAATAAGAACATACCTCCCTGCAATTCCTTGAGAAGACGACTCGAGGTTTAAATACTCGGTTATCAATTTTAAGGGGTTTGTTACTTGTGACAACCAAAATGTTTGTAAGAAAGGTTGATTGCTTGGTTTAGTAACTATACTTACAACGAGAGTTTATTATAACTTCTAAACCATCAATCTTCAGTTCATCAAAGAATATGAAGAAGGAAAGAAGAAAGTAATAGATATGAAGAAAGAAGAAAGAGGAAGAAAGAAAGAGGAAAGAAGAAATAATTAGGATTGAAAAGAATTAGGATTTGAGGGGTGGATAATTTGAAATCAGGCACTGAGGTGTTTTAGTTGTGCGTCGTGTGCGACGCGTATGCGTGCATCACGCGTACGCGTGGATTGCGTTAATTTCAGGCGACGCATACGCGTCTGGGACACGTTCGCGTGGATCTGGGTGTGTGAATCGTGCGAGACCAGCCCCGCGCACACACAACTCTCTGTTTGTCTTGCATAGTGGCCAAAATTGCTTGCGACGCGTGCGTGTTAGGTTCGCGCACGCATGGATGACCATATGGTGAAAGTGACGCGTATGCGTCAGGGACGCGTACGCGTAGGTGAATTTGTGCTTTTAGCACGATACCATCGCCAGGCCATCGCAACTCTCTGCCAAACACATATTTACGCTGAATTTAAGGGTGACGTGCACGCATCATCGACCATTTTTTTTTGAAAAATGTAGAATGCAGAATGAAGATGCTGATGTAGACATTATGAATGAACACTAAGAAAAACATAATGGAATAAAACTAAGAATAAAGCAAAACAAAATAAAACTAAGACTGAAAAAGAATGATCATACCATGGTGGGTTGTCTCCCACCTAGCACTTTTAGTTAAAGTCCTTAAGTTGGACATTTGGTGAGCCCCTTGTTATGGTGGCTTGTGCTTGAACTCATCCAGGAATCCCCACCAATGTTTGCAATTTCAATAGCCTCCGGGATCCCAAACTAGGCACATAAAGCCTTTGAGCAAGTTAAAGCAAGTGACAAGGCCCCAAGAGTGTTGATTGTTGGGATAAATTCCGGGGTCCCAAACCTTGCTTTTGCACCCATCTTCTTGTTGACCATCTTTGTTCCAACCGGGTGGTAAGCAATCCGAATTCTCACTGAGGCATCCAAACAGCTTCCTAGACTCATACAATTTAGTATTCTTCCAACCATGATAATTCAGCCGTGAGCTTCCTACCACAATGAACCTAGGATTGTGTTGCCAACCACTAACCATCTCCCTCTTACTCTTATAGCCATAAAGAGCTCTAAGTTGTCCATCTGTGTCAAGCAAAGCATATTCAAGTGGGCTAATTAAGCTTAGAGATGAGAGATTTACCCACTTGAATGAAGGGATAGATGGTGATGGCTTTGGGGGAGAGGTCTCCAACAACCTTGGCAATGTGATCTCCAGCTCCATTTCTTTGGACTCTTCTTTGACAACTGCCACCTCTTTGCAAGCTTCTTCAATATCAACCTCTTCCTCTTGGTAGCTTTCTTCCAATTCAATCTCTTCTTCATTGTTCACCAAGGACATGGGAGGTTGTGCTTCTTCTTCTTTAATCTCCATGTCAAGTCCAATGGGAGAGGATTCAAATGTAGATAAGAATTTATCAATGATTGAATCCATCTCTTGATCATCCCCTTCAAAGTCTTCAACCATGATATGCCTTGGAGCTTGTACACCCTCCTCAACATCAAGTTCAAACTCCTTAGAAGGGGGCTCTATGACTGGGCTTTCCCATGGACGTTCCGCATCTCCTAAGTTTTCAACCACTTCTTCCTCTTCAATGATTACCGCTTCCTCCAATTGTTCCAATATAAAGTCATGCTGCTCACTGTCCACTGGAGTTTCTAGCTTCTCTTTCATGCTGTGTTCTTCAGTAGATTCTCCACATGAAGCCGTGGGAGTTCCTTGAGTGTCCGAAATTTGGGAAGCTAATCGATTTATCGCTTACTTCAATTGATGAAGGGTTGCATAAAATTGATCCACTGTTTCCTTGAGGTGATCCTTTGATTCTTGTTCTACTTGGATTGCATGATTAGGATCATATGGCTCTTGGGTCAATGGATATGGACATGGTGCATATGGAAGTAGTGGTCCTTGGGAGTAATTGGATTGGAATTGAGGTGGATAAGGGTTAGGGTCATATAGAGGTGAATGGTTGTGGGTGGCTTGTGAGTATGGTGGTTCAAAGCTATGTTGAGGAGGTGGTTCATAGGCATATGATGGGCTTGTTGGTAACTACAAGGGGGTCCATCATATCTATCATCTTGGTACACACCTCGGAATGGCTCTTGACCATAGTAATTTAGTGGGCTGGTTGTCACAAAAAGGTCCACCATAACTATTGTCTTGGCATGCATTGTAAGATGGTCGTTGTCCATGGTACCTTGGAAGGTATTGTTACCGAAAGGGTTGATCAAATCCTCGTGGCTCCTTCCATCTTTGATTGTTTCGACCTTGATGCATGTTCCCATTATAGCTTCCATTCCTTACAATAGCATTGGAACCAAACTCAAAGCAACAGGGGTGAGAACTCATAGTAGCTAATAAAAATTAAAAACAAAAAAAATAAATAAACAAGCAAAAAGCAAATATTTACAATAACCAATAATAAGGTACACAATTGTAATTCCCCGGCAACGGCACCATTTTTGACGAGAGGACTTTTGCTAGTAAAGAATTTCATAGAAATAATCACGTTGCAAGTATAGTTTCTAAATCAACAGAAAATCCTTTCGTACAAAAGTTTGGTTGTCACTAAGCAAACCCAATAAAAATTATAACCGAAGTATTTAAAACTTGGGTCGTCTCTCAAGGAATTGCAGGGAGGTGTGATTTATTATTGGTTATGAAAAAGTATCTTTGTGGGTTTTTGAAATAGGGAACAAGAAAATAAATTGGCAGGAAAATAAATTAATTATCATGAAAACCATTGCAAGGTATAAGAACTGGAAATCCCATCCTAGTTATCCTTATTAATTGTGATGAGAATTGCTTATTGCTCCCACTTAGTTAACCCTTACTAAATAAAGGAAAGTCAAGTGGACTAATCAATTTGATTTCTCAAGTCCTAGTCAACTCCTATGGAAAGATTAGCTTTAGAGGGATCCAAATCAATCAGCAAATTCTAATTTTCAATCAACAAGGAGTTTGATAACTCAAGTGTCACCAATTACTTAACCAAAGCAAAAGGGGAGGAATCTAAATTAAATTAAAACCATCAATAACATGAATTGAAGAAAGCAATCTTAAATCTGAAATACCTCAAATTATATTAAATAGAAATTCAAATATAACATGAAGAGTTTATAAACCAATTTGGCAACATAAGTAATTAACAAAAGAAATAGATAAACCAAAGTATTAGAATCAATAAAAGTAGAAAAGAAACTAAATTAAAGGAACATTGAACCTGGAATTGAAAAGACGAAGAAATCATAAATCCTAAAACCTAAGAGAGAGGAGAGAGCCTCCCTCTCTAAGAACTACATCTAAAAACCTAAAAAATTTTGTATATTACGAATGAATGATTGATTCCCCCACTCTGTAGCCTCTAATTTGTATTTTTTAGGCAAAAAAAGGGTCAAAAACAGCCCAGAAATCGCCACCAGCGATTTTTGATACGTCTAGCACGCGGCAATGTCACGCGTACGCGTCGTCCACGCGTATGCGTGGATTGAATTTTCTCCAGGTCAGGCGTTCGCATCACCTAACAGCATGATAACTATGGAAAATTATATATTATTTCGAAGCCCCAGATGTTATCTTTCTAACGCAACTAGAACCGCCTCATTTGGACCTCTGTAGCTTAAGTTATGGTTGATTTAGTACTAAGAGGTCAGGCTGGACAGCTTTAGTAGTTCCTTCAGTTTCTTGTGTTCCTTCCACTTTCGCATGCTTCCTTTCCATCCTCTAAGCCATTCCTGACCTGTAATCTCTAAAAACACTTAACACACATATCACGGCATCGAATGGTAAAAAGAGGGGATTAAACATAGCAAATTTAAGGCCAAAGAAGCATGTTTTCAATCATAGCACAAAATCAAGAAGAAAAATATAAAACCATGTAATTAGTATGAATAAGTGAGTAAAGAACTGATAAAAACCACTCAATTGAGCACAAGATAAACCATAAAATAGTGGTTTATCAAAGGCATACAAGGAAAGCATAGTAAATGTGCAAGGACAATAAAATCTAATAACTACCAATTGCAAGGAAAGTAAAATCAACAACTCAAATCATCAATAAAGGAACATTAAACATTAAAGCATTCAAGAAAAAGATATAAGGATGCATATGATCAAGAAGCACAATGCATTAAGATAAATGCATATAATCATCCATCAAGATATTGCCTAATAAAAGGAAATGAAGCAAATCACATGGCGGCCAAATCATGCAATTCAAGAATAGTTAAAGTACTTTGAAGGCAATGTCACACGTGCTTGTCGTTCACAAAATTAAGCATGAAGAGCTCAAAACCAAGTAATTATTATAACCTCAACAATAGAGTCCAACAATGAAGATTAACAACAATGATGTTAAACTAACATCGCATCAATAATCAGCAGCAAAAGATGGTAAACAAGATGAACAATCCAACACTAATTATGAAAAATAGAAAATTAAACAAAAATTAAACTAACCAAATAACTGACTAACTAAGTGACTAATGGTTGATGGTGTTTGGAAGCGTTGGATGAGGAGTGGAAGAAGGGAAGAAGAAAAAAGAAGGAAAGAAATGGAAAGAAGATGAGAAAATTAAAGAAGTGTATGAAGTAAGGTAATCCATGCGTACGCGTACATTCACGCGTGCGCGTGGGTAAAATGAAATGGACGCGATGCGTACGCGTGCATCACGCGTGCGCGTCGATGGGTTATTTTGAGAGCGACGCGTACGCGTGATCTGCGCGTACGCGTGACCTGGCTTGCGTATTTCGCACAGTGTTCGCGCGCTGTTCGTGCAACTCTCGGGAAAATGGCTTGGTGGTGAAAATTTGCAGTCCACGCGTACGCGTGGGTGACGCGTGCGCGTGGATGGTCGAAAATGCTTAAGTCATGAGTACGCGTGAATCATGCGTACGCGTGGATTGGTACCCTGTTTTTCAAAATTTTTTTTATGTTTTTGCACCAAACCAAGCATTCCAAACTTCCAAATAGCCACCAAAACACCATAAAACCTTATTAAACATACTAGACTCCCAATTAAACTCAACTAACTAAACAAAACATGAAATTAAACCTAAACCTCCAATGTTTACAAAGAGGAAAAAGGGAAAAATGTTACCATGGTGGGGTGTCTCCCACCTAGAACTTTTGTTTATTGTCCTTAAGTTGGACATTTGGTGGGGGTTCTTGCTATGGTGGTTTATGCTTGAATTCATCCTTGAATCCCCCACCATTGTTTGCATCTTCAATGTCCACTGGGATCCCAAATTAGGCGCACAAGGCCTTCAAGTAAGCTTAGGTAGATGACAAGGCCCCAAGAGTTTTGATTATTAAAATGAATACCAGGGTCCCAAACCTTGTTCTTACACCCATCTTCCTGTTAACTACCATAGTTAAATTTGAGTTACAAAGCTTGTGAATTCTCAATTAAGCATCCAAACATTTTCCTAGACCCATGCAATTTGGTTTTACACCAACCATTGCTATTCAACTTCGAGCATGCAACCATCTTGAACTTAGAGGGATGTCTCCAGCCACTACACAACTCTCTCCTACTCTTAACTCCACAAAGGGCTCTAAGTTGGCCATCGTTTTCAAGCAAACAATATTCAAGTGAGAAAGTGAAGCTTAGAGATAGGAATTTTACCTACTTGAATGTTGTGTTGGATGATGGTGACTTAGGAAGGGGGACCTCCCCACACTTAGCCAATGCGGGATCCATTCCCTTGTGGTCTTCCTTTGCAACTTCCACCCCTTTGCAAGCTTCTTTAAGTTCAATTCCTTGCTCACCAACTTCTTCTATACACCCCTCATTGCTCAAATCATGTGTCGGAGGTTGTGCACGGTCCTCCTTATCATCAATTTCATAACACAATAAGGTAGGTTCAGCTATTTCAAAAGACACATTGATTGGTGTGGAATCATCTTCAATGATGGAGCTTGCTTCTTGCTCAACCTCTTCCTCTTGGTAGCTCCCTTCCAATTCAATCTCTTCTTCATTGCTTACCAAGGGTATGGGAGGTGAGGTATCTCCTTCCTCAATCTCCATGTCAAGCCCAATAGGAGAGGATTCAATTGTACATAAGAATTCATCAATGATTGAATCCATCTCTTGATCAACCTCTTCAAAGTTTTCCACCATGATATGCCTTGGAGGTTGTACATCCTCCTCAACATCAATATCAATCTTCTTTGAAAAGGGCTCTCTAGTGTTACATTCCCATGGACTTCCAACATCTCCTAGATCTTCAACCACTTCTTTCGGCTCAATTATCTCAACTTCCTCCTCTTGTTGCACTCCTTGCTTCAACTCCTCTTATTCACCTTGAAGCCCCAAACTCACCTCCTCACTATGCTCCTTGATTACTTCTCCACATTCGTCAACGTGAGTACTTGGAATGCATGAGCTTAGGTGGGAGGCTATGTGGTTAATGGCTTCATTCATAGTAGCTAACTTGGCTTCTAGCTCCTTAAACTCCTTTTCCATCCCCTCTTGTTGCTTTTGGATATGAGAGTCAATATCCCTTAGTTCTAGCGTGAGGGCTTCATCGGGGGGCGGTGGTGGAAGATAGGGTTCATTATTTGGGAGAGAGGGCTCATAATTGGAAGGTGATTCATCTTGGTAAAGGTATGGAGATGGTGCATATTGAGGTGGCTCTTGGGAGTAGTTGTGTTGGAATTGTTGTGGTTCCATGTATGGTTCATATGGCTCATAAAGTGGTTGGTATGGTGGATAGGGATTAGGGTCATATATAGGTGTTTGGTGGTAAGAGGCTTGCGAGTAAAGTGGTCTAAAACTACGTTGAGGGAAGGGATCATATGTATATGGTGGTTATGGTTAACAATCAAAATAAGGGTCATCACATACATTAGATTGGTATGCATTAGGATTTGGGTTATACCCATAAGATTTCAGAGAGTAGTTACGTTGGGATGACGCTTGAATGGCTTGGATGGAGTAAAATGCCCTTTGGTCCTTGCGCATCTCCGTGAGGAGAGTAGTCATATCCCCAAGCACTCTTGTCAAACTTGATTCGGAAGGAGGTTTTTGCCAAGAAGGTTGTTCATAAGATTGAGGCTCCGCCATCCTTTGATTTCCAAATCCTTGATGCATGTTGTCATTAAAGCTTCCATTTCCTACAACATAGTTTGAACCAAACTCATAGCCAAGGGGTGAGAATTCATGGTGATAAGAGAAAACAAAAACAAATCCTAACAAGAAACAAAGAAAACCAAATCCTAAAACTAGCAAAAACTAACAAACAAACCAAAAATCAAGCTATTCACAATGTATACAATAGCCAATAACATAGCATCATTGCAATTCTCCGGCAACGGCGCCATAAATTTGATAGCGAAAATTTTTGTCGGTCTAGATTTTCTCTATTAGGAAGGAATTGCTTCGTTGTAAGCATAGCTCCAAACTAACAAACAACTCTCGCATCAAATTTAAATTGGTTTTGTCATGAGTACAAACCCCAATAAAAATTAACCGAAGTATTTAGACTCTGGGTCGTCTCACAAGGAATTGCAATGAAGTGAATGATTATTGGCTATGAAAGAACAAGGGGTTTGATTGATAAAAGAGGCAATAAAATAAATGACAAGAAAATTAAATCAAGCAAGCATTTAAAGAAGACAAGTAATAAAGAGAAGCAATTGATAAAGGAAGAGATTCATGGCAAGGATTGAGATCATAGGCTTTCCATCCTAGTCACTAATAACAATAATTAACAAGAATTTATCTCATTACATCATCCCCGACGATGGAAGAAGGTAACATATCATCTTCACACTCGAAGAAAGTCTAACAAGACTAGCTAATCTCAATCTAAATGTCCTAATCAACTCACTAAGTGAATTAGCAAGAGATTAGAGTTAATGGAAACAATACTAGCTAACAACTCTAGATCGCCAACATGAGTTAGGTATTCATGAATCAAGATTACCTAATTACTCTTTCCAAGCCAAGAATACTCAAAATCTACTCTAAAGTCCAACCAAGCATTTTGTCAAACACTTGGAAGGCATACAAGGAAAGCATAGTAAATGTGCAAGGACAATAAAATCTAACAACTACCAATTGCAAAGAAAGTAAAATCAACAACTCAAATCATAAATAAAGGAACATTAAACATCAATTGCATTGAAAGAAATCCAAATCCAACATGAATATTCATGAACATAAAAGAGACATAAAAGTAACATTAACAAGAGAACTAAGAAGAATTAGAGTGTAAAAACAAGAAATTGTAAAGGAAACAAGATGAGAACATGAAATTTGACCTAGATCTAAGATGGAAATATCCCTAAGAACCCTAATTCTAGAGAGAAAAGGGAGATTCTCTCTCTAGAAACTAAGCTACATGATGCGAAAACTCCAAACAATTGCTCTCCCTTTGCTCAATCTTCAATTCTGCATCAAATACCCTCATAAATGAGTTGGATTTGGGCCTGGGCAGCTCAGAAATTGCCCCCAGCGATTTCACTTTAAGTGGGTCATGTGCCAAGCGTCACGCGTATGCGTGGGTGACGCGTGCGCGTCGCTGGCAAAAACCTCAACTCACGCGTACACGTACATGGCGCGTGCGCGTGGCTCTCAATTCTCCAATTGCTCATTTCTTCATGAATTCTCCTCCTTGCATGATTTCCTCTTCATTTTTTCCATCCAATACTTGCCTTATGAACCTGAAATCACTCAACAAACACATCAAGGTATCGAATGGAATTAAAGTGAATAAAAATCACCAATTTAAGGGCCTAAAAAGCATGTTTTTACACTTAAGCACAAATTAGGGGAGAATTACAAAATCATGCTATTTCATTGAATAGATGTGGGAAAATGTGATAAAATCCCCCAAAATAAGCATAAGATAAACCACAAAATTGGGGTTTATCAGCCATCATTTGATATTAACTCACTTATCCCAAATAGCCTACCATTCCATTCACCTTTGTTTTCCACCATGAGCCTTTTAACCCCCAATTGTTCTTTATATTACCACATCACTAGCCTTAAGCAAAAAAATAATTAATTACCTCAATTGAATCTTTGGTTAGCTTAAGATAGAGATTGTGTGTCAATCAAGTGTGGGGAAATGTGGGAACTTTAGTTGATAAGAATGTGTATTATTTTTATTGACAAAAATTAAGAATTTAGGTGCTACTCATGTGAAATTATGAAAACTGTATGCATTGATTTATATGCTTTAAAAAAAAGAGAGAAAAAAATATATAATATAAATAAATAAATAAATGAATAGGGGATAAAATCACCCCAATGTTAAGTCCAAAGAAAAGATCAATTCATATGTGATGAAATTAAGGAAAATTTGGTACATGAGTATGTGAAATATAGAAAAGTGAGATTATGGGTAGCTAGGCATGATTTTAGAATTATATAGAGTGTGTGTATGTTAGGTGAGAACTTAGGTTAGTCAAAGATTCAATTTACAGCTCACTTGGCCATACATATATCCTCACCCTTACCTTAGCCCCGTTACAACCGTGAAAAGACCTCATGATGTTTGCATTTGTACACTAGATATTTGTTGATTGGTTAGATGAAGAACAAAGTTTTAAAAAGCATGACTAGAGGATATTGGAGTGGATTAACCCTAGATACCTGAGCGATTAGAGTGCATATACACTTTCAGTGAGGGTTCAATGCTTGACTCTATGTTCCCGGCTTTCATGAGCTATCTTCTCACAAGTTTACTTGCCTCTTACTTTGTGACTTGAATTAGTGGAATCTGATTTTTGTTTGTCTTGGAGAACTTGTTCATTTTTAATCAAGTAAATAAAAACATCTTAGCATATAGTTGCCTTCATATATACATAGGTTGCATTGCATGAGTTTTACTTTCTCCCATTCATTCTTTTAATCTCCTTGAGCTTAGCATGAGGACATGCTAATGTTTAAGTGTGGGGAGATTGATAAACCACTATTTTATGGTTTATCTTGTGCTAAATTGAGTGATTTTTTTTATCGATTCTTTGCATACTTATTCATACAATTTGCATGGTTTTACAATTCCTTCCCAATTTTGTTATATGATTGAAAACTTGCTTCCCAAGCCTTTAAATTATCAAATTTTAATTCCCCTTTATACCATTCGATGCCTTGATCTGTATGTTAAGTATTTTCAGGCTTTATAGGGCAGGAATGGCTTAGAGGATGGAAAGGAAGCTTGCAAAAATGGAAGAAACACAAGAAACTAGGGAGCTGACCAGCGAGGATCGACGCGCACACATGGCTCACACGTGCGCGTGACTTGGCGCATTCCACAGCGACGCGTGCGCGTATATGACGCGTACGCGTGACACGCGCAGAGGACCATCGACGTGTATGCATGACATGCGTCACGTGCAGAAATTGCAGAAGACGCTGGGGGAGATTTTGAGCTGAGTTTGGACCCAGTTTTCGGCCCAGAAACACAGACTTGAGCCAGGGGACAAGCAGAGACTCAACACACATTCTCATTCACTTAATTTTTGTTTTTTAGTTTTGGTTTGGAATCTTAGAGAGAGAATACCACTTCCTCTAGGGTTCTTCACATTCATAGATTTCTAGTTTTATGCTTTTGATTTGAATATTGAGAAGAGTCACTACCTCTGTTTGAAGTCTTTATCATTACAGTTTGCTTTCTTATTTCCTTACTCTTTTATCTCCTATTTACCCTGTTTAGAGTTACATATGGATATCTTTGATTTTGAAAAGTATTAATGCAAGAATTATTTTTACCTTTAATTTCGTTATCTATTTGAGTATCATCTTCCCTTAATTTATTATTTTAAAAATAGCTTTTATTAAATTAATTTTTGTTACCATGTCTCTTCTCTATTCTCTTTACATGTTTGCAAAATTGGCATCCATGTCAATGGAGTAGGCTCTTAACTTGACTTTGGAGTTGATTAATAGGAGACCCTTGAGTTGGAATACTCAAGTGTTAATTTGCAATTGGAAGTTGTTGGCTAACTCTCTAGTCATTAACGCTAATCCTTCAATAGGAGAGGATTAGGACTTGTGAATTGGAGTTGGCTCAATTACTTGACTTTCCTTTATTCGGTAAAGGTTAACTAAGTAAAAACAACAACCTCTTACTATTACACTTGGGAAAATCCAACAAGGATAGAACTTACGATTAATCTTCTCCTGGTCAAGGCTTTTTATTTCAATTACATAAAACCTCTTGTTAATTTTCATTGCTTTAATTTATAATTATTTATTTTTCCATTCTCCAACTCTAAAATTTCTCGGAAAATTCCTGACCAATAAATTGTACTCTTTTGTCAACTCGTTGAGAGACGACCTGAGAATTCTACTCCCAGTATTTTATTCTCATTTTGTGACAATTCTTTCTAAATTGATAAGCGGAATTTTCGTCGGTTAAGAACTGTACTTGCAACATTATTTCTATATTAAATTCTTAATCGGCAATTTTTCGTCCGTCAGCCGCCTCCCTCTTTTTCCCCCTTCCTTTCTTCCTGCGGCCTTCCCCTCTCACTTCTCCCCTTTCTTTTCTTTCTCACTGCAATTGCTGAGTGTATTATGTGTGTAGCGCTGATGGGGGTTAGGTGGTTTTTGGGAGAAAGGGGGATGGCGGCTAGGGTTAGGGAAATTAGGGTTAGGGTTGTGATTTGGGGATTTAGGGTTTTGATTTGGGAATTAGGATTTTCTGATAAAATTGGAGATTTTGAGTTAGTCTGAAATCTAATTAAATCTCTAAAATATTATTTATTATATCAAAATACTAATTGATTTGAAATCAAATACTCTAATTAAAATTATAAGGTAATATAATTAATTTTCTTTATTTAGAAAAATATTAGTATTAAATTCCGAAATCTCAATTACTTAAACCAAGTCATATAAAATTCTTATTATTTTATATTTGATAAACTTTGTTATTTAAGTATAGAAAATAATTTGATAATTACAAAATAAGATAAAACTTTAAATTACTTTAAACTCAATTAATCAAAATTTGCTTTAATTTATCTTTAATAAAATAATTTCTGAGGTTAAGGTACTTAATGAATAAATATATCAAAATTAGCTCTTAATAAGATTTTTCTGAAATTTCTAAGTCTTACATCCTATCCACCTTATAAAAATTTTCGTTCTCAAAAATTGATACAAAATAGAAGAGATTTCATATTACTTCACACTTGAACTCATTTAAAGAAAAGGCAAAAAGTTCTCAGTATATATAGTCATATAGTTTCAAATACCAGAATTTTCATATGGCATAAAGGCATAAAGGGGTATAAGTATGATGTGAAACAAGGTTACAAGATAGGCTTGACGCACAAAATAATATGTTTCAAACGTGTGATGGTAAAGCAAGGCGGCAAAAGGCTATAAAACAAGCTGGAGTTAAAATGATGTGCTTAACGCCCGTATACTGATCTTATATCAACTTCAGAGATTCAACTATTCAAAATTCAACATAACTTATCTCCACCATTCTTAACCGTACTTCGTTGAGCAACTCATCCGAAGGTTCTCAACTTTGTTAAACACTTTTCAAACCTTACTACTGGTCATAAGTCCCACATCAACAGAACACTTTCCCGTAAAACAAGGTTTCACAACTCCCTGTGATGTCATACACTTACGAGTGTCATCTTTTGCGTTCACTAGACGTGTCCTAAAGGACTAAGGTGTTGTTTATCTAAGTCTAACAGTCGCAAGAAGTATACTCATAAGGATAATAGACCATAGAAAAGATAGAAAAGCAACAAGGACCGCGTTCGCGAGAATTTGAAACAATAAATGCAATTACAGATAAACAAGGATGCTCAAGCAACGAAGTTTGCTAGAAAGAAATCAATTGACAATTTCAAGGATAACCTTTGGATCAAAGAAATTCAATAGGATCAATAAGAAGAAAATCAGCGCATTAATTTAAAACATATCCAAGCTGAGTCGAACAAGTATGGGATTTCATAGAAAAGGAATGATTAAAGACTATGGTGACGCATTACCGCGAAACAACTTCAAATGATCACGGGGTTTTCATAGTTCATGGAGGAATATGGAATTAATAGCCATGTTGCAAGAGGTTTAACATAGTCAGAAGTGTAAACAGCCAAGATATACGTAAGGTACAAATGGCGAAGCAAAGAAATTTAAATTACACTCCAAGGAAAGAGAAGGAGGAACGACACATCAAATTGAGTGACACAATTTAGAACGCATAAGCCAATACTACATAACAAAAAAGGGCACTTTACATTTTCAAAGATTCAAGGGTCGGCATCGTACCAAAAATAATTTCAATGTTATGTCAAAGAATACAAGATTTCATAAAGAGAAGTATAATAACAAGAATAGACATTCTTAAAGATCCAAATAATAGTTTACAAATAAGAGGCGGACGTATGGGGAGATTAAAGAACTTCAATAGATACAATAAGAAGAAAACAGTGCATTCATTAGAATTAAATTCAAGCTGAATCAAAGTACAAGATTCATAAGAAGGTGACCAGAGTCAAGGACGTCATTTACAAAATCCAAGGAAATGTGTAGGAACGCAATCAAATGAAAATTCCACAAAGAATAGATAAATTTAAGAGGAAGATCATCCTACCTAGTGAAAAGAGAAGGTATGAAATAAATAATTGAGGGAACTGAACAAAGTATAGATGTTTGCGTTACCTCGAAACTTCGCAACTCCTAATAACCTTGTACACTTACCAAATTCATTTTTCGTGCGCATAATTCACATCACTAGAAGCTAACATACAAGGAATACAGAATTTGAGAAGAGAAGGACAAACGGCATAAATGGTATTTGCAAGAAATCGGGAGATTGCTCAGGTTCACAGTTAGACAAGGATGGTATTTCGCAAGAATTTTGAAAATACGTAAGATTATCAACAGACAAAGATGTATATAAGCAATAAAGTGTAATGTAAAGGGAGTTAATTGGAAATCTTAAGAATAAATTTTAAATCAAAGAGCTTCGACATGGCAATAATAGGAAAGAGAGTACAACAATTTAGAACAACTTCAAATTGAACCTAAGGGAATTGGTTTATCTTTTTCTAAAGAAAGTATATAAATACAATATTTTTCAAAATAAAACAAAACAAAGGTAAATATTATGTTACGCTAAATCAAATTCAAATTAAAATAATTTGTATGAAGTTTATTAAATGAAAATTAACTGGAATGAAAGCAGAAATCATGCTTTAGAAAGTTTGAAGAGTTCGTAAATACGTAATTAAGTATATATATATATATATATATATATATATATATATATATATATATATATATATATATATATATATATAATTCGAATATTATTGCAAAAAGGATCAAATTATGTTTAAATGAGAAAATCTAAGGTAAGGTATTCTTGTAAAGATAAATAAAGACTAAGTAGTACTTTTAGATAAAATCATGTTGTAACTATATAAAGAAATTATTTATTTTTTGTAGGAAAATACTTATAAAATAAAAAATTGTCGTATTCAGAATTCAAATAATGGTTACAATCAAAATCAAATAGAAAAAGAACCAAAATAGAACTATTTTCAAAAGAGATTCCAAGACAAGAGTTGTAGAAGAAAACTACTAGAATTGATACATTTTATCAAAACAGGGTCAGTTTTTATCATTTTTACAAAGAAACACAAAACCAAAGATTGTAATCCAAGCAGGACACACAATAGTTGCAGAACACAAAACAGGAGAACTAAATTGCATAATCAGTTTACTACGAATCGCGACTCTTAAGATTTCAAATAATTTAGGAATCAAGGGTTATGCATTGCACCAAAACTAATTCGAGATCAAATCAACAAATATCAAATTTATAAACATTGTTAAGGTTGAATGTTCCTTAAAGATTCAAGCAACAATTAGGAACATAATCAAGCAAGGATATATATGAATGGCAAGATATGATAGAAAAATATTCAAAACACATTTCAAGAAAGAAATAAAAAACGAGAGATTCCAAAACAATTGATAAAGAAAAAGATAACGTCAAGCACGAATATAGATTATACGTCGAAACGAAACTAATCTCTAGAACTTAGTTTCTAACATTCCCAAACCCGTGATTCGCGTTATCTATAACTCACATATTGTCTATGATAACCCATTAGTGCTTACATATACATAAGTCACTAGTGTTAAGCTGGCCAAACTTAATACCAGGAATTATGCAATGCAAGACTAATGGCAGTAATCAATAGACCGTCATGTGCATTAAGCTCTATTCTCGTTATTCAAACAAGACCTACTACATGACAGACTCTCAGAGTATACAATTGAAGCATAATCAGTCCATTCCCAAGGCTCTACAGGAAAGACCGATCTGATAGCATAATGTAACACCCTCACTACCAGAATGTCACGCTTCCGGCTGCGCCACTCTGATAGAAAGAAGTATTACGACTACTTTATATAATTAATATTAAAGTAGGAGCCTGTGGCACAATACCGTATCGCTGATTTCTTTGAAAACCGGAAATAAATACTTTTATCTTAAAAAAAACAAATAGGCATAGATTCATATACAAGACTTCTTACATAATATCTTATAATATAATATATATAAAACATACAACTCCTATCCCTCTTACAAAATTGTAATAACAAAGACGAGGGAAGAAAATAATCTAATTGATACAACAACATATAAAATCAAACGCAGTTTAACTCTTTTTAATACTTCTTCATCCGGTTCCTGAAAAGGTAAAGCTGTAGGGGGTGAGAACCTAACCACATGGTCTCACCAATAGATAATCGTTCAAAATATTTTCAAAGAATGTTTAATCTTTCAGAAATCTGAAACCTTTCTCTTCTTATAAGAAAATCTTAATCAGAAACCAACCACGCAATCAAACAACACAATCATTAATTCAGCACCAAAATTCATTCTCAAATGTAGCACACCAGGGCAAACACAGGCAAGGCAGACAAGGAAAGCACAAGTTTAGGTAGCAGTTACAGCAAATAGTTCAAGTAGCAATTAAGAATAGTTTAGCAATTAGGTAAACCAAAACAAGTTCAAACCCAAGCAAAGGATACAAATGCATATGATGCATGCCTGTCCTATGTCTGATGAGGCTCATCTGTCGGTTATCCAGCCAACCCGACAAGTTTGAATTGACCTTAGACTGTCCCCCGACATGCATCCCCAAGAGTCTATGCATAGTTTTTCTCAAATAATCAATATTGCTCAATGGGGGTAACATTCCTGGGAATTTATATAGTGCCCGGTCACACTTACGTCGTAAGGTCAACAGAGTATCGAGTTTTCAACCTGGTACACGTGGTGGCAAGCCACGATACTTAATCCAAGGAACCTCGTATCTCAGATATTTCAAATCCATAGGCCATTTGAATAATTCAAAGATCATATCTCAACATTCTCAACATCATAATCATTCATCAATCCAAATCTCATTTCCAAATTCATTCAAAAACCATATTTCAAAGAAAATCCTCATCAATCCTCATCATCCTTCTTTCTATCCCGTCCATCAACAATCCCAACTCAAAACATAATTCTTTCTTTGATAAATAGATCAATCTTAAAACATATAATGTTTAAAAACAAATCTTTTTAATTAATTACTTCAAATAAAACTTCCAATTTTATAAAATTTTGGCAGCATCTCCTCTAAAACTCAGACTCTGCCACCCTTTTCGGGTCCCATCTAGAGATTCCTCAAACTCTTTCTCAACAATTTCCATATCTCAATCACTTTCCAAAATTCAACCAATTCTAATATCAAATTATTTTCAAATCAGACCAATTCCAATAATAAAACTCTTTTTAAAATCAAACCACTTTAACTCCAAACCAAGGAAAACCACTTCTCTTAATAATCAAGTAAATAACTTTTCAAACCCATTTTCTTATCAACAACCGTATATTACTCAAGCAATCAAACAACCAATAATCCAGTCCAATAAACTATCACATCCACAAGACAAATATAATCACAGAAGTATATCTGTTTGCATCAATATCTATTTATCAGAACTCTGTAATGTAAACTATATTTTAAGGAAAACCCTACCTCGAAAGTTGAACCCATAAACTAAAGGCGTCACAAGAACCATTCCTCTCCGCTCGAAACCAATTGCAACTTCAATCGCAGGTCTGCTCACTTCCGCAATAGCAGAAACGGCTTTAATTGCAACAAGCAATCCCGATAACTCAATCCTAAAACATAAATATTGCGAAAACCTTAATAACATATAACAGAAAACTAACGGCGAGGGTTCTCAATAAGATATACCTACATAAGAGCAAAATGGAACAGCCACAATCTCGAGCTGACCCGGCGGCAGCTCCGATAGCGGCCAGAAACTTTGATGGTCCAACAGTAACCTTAACTTTGATATAAAATCATCAGAACTCAATCCTAAAATACCAACAGCTCAGAGCCTCTAATAACTTATATTGGAATATTGATTTCAAAAGTTTTGGAAGTAAAAACGCTTACCAAGAAGGCAAAGGTTCGTGACGGTGACATGGCTCTGGCGGCGAGACAGCGGCAGAAGGTGTCTCCCTTTCCCGTCACGTTCTGACCCTTCATTCCATAGCTCAGTCCGGTGATGAAGTAGATCCACCACGCTGATGGAAGCATGGCAGTCAAGAGCTCCCTCAACGGTGGCGCGACACAGATCTGACGGCGACGGGATCTTCGGCAGCGTCTTCTCTCTCTTCCCGCGAGCGTTCTCTTTTGGTGTGACTGTGCGGCGACTTAGCGGCAAGGCTGGGCACGACGGCTCGCGATGGCGACAGCTCGCGATGACAGGGATGCTCCTCCGCGACGGCATGAACAGAAGCAGCAGCGCGAGTCCTACCTCTTCGCGTCTCTCTCTGTCCGATCTCCCTCCTCTGGCATGGGTGGTTGGCTCAACGGCAAGTTGGGTGGCGGTGAGGTCTCCTCCCCTCTCTTCCCAGTCAGCTCTCTCAGATCTCCCTCTCTTCTCCTGTCGACAGTGGCGGCGACGGTGGCAGTGACACCCACTGCGCCGCCTCCCTCTTTTCCCCACTTCCTTTCTTCCCGCGGCCTTCCCCTCTCACTTCTCCCCTTTCTTTTCTTTCTTACTGCAATTGCTGAGTGTATTATATGTGTAGCGCTGATGGGGGTTAGGTGGTTTTTAGGAGAAAGAGGTATGGCGGCTAGGGTTAGGGAAATTAGGGTTAGGATTGTGTTTTGGGGATTTAGGGTTTTGATTTGGGAATTAGGATTTTCTGATAAAATTGGAGGTTTTGAGTTAGTCTGAAATCTAATTAAATCTCTAAAATATTATTTATTATATCAAAATACTAATTGATTTGAAATCAAATACTCTAATTGAAATTATAAGGTAATATAATTAATTTTTTTATTTATAAAAATATTAGTATTAAATTCCGAAATCTCAATTACTTAAACCAAGTCATATAAAATTCTTATTATTTTATATTTGCTAAAATTTATTATTTAAGTATAAAAAATAATTCGATAATTACAAAGTAAGATAAAACCTTAAATTACTTTAAACTCAATTAATCAAAATTTGCTTTAATTTATCTTTAATAAAATAATTTCTGAGGTTAAGGTACTTAATGAATAAATAGATCAAAATTAGCTCTTAATAAGATTTTTCTGAAATTTCTGAGTCTTACAGATAACAAGGTAGATGTAGATATATAAGAGTATAATAATCATAAGATACTAGCCTAAGCCTGCAGAGTTTAGGCCGACTAGTTAAATACTGACATACAGAGTTTTGATAGTAAAGCAACTTGTACAAAATATTTCTCTCAAAGTGAGCCTCTAAGGCAAATATAAATACAAAAGTGAGATAATTTAAAACGAAATAGCTAAAAGACTCCAAAACATGATAAAGGTCCTCCGTTCTGTCACCATCAAGCAAGTCATCGAGGTGGGTTACGACCTGCATCTGAAAAATAACAACAAAGTATGGAATGAGAACCGGAGGTTCTTAGTATGGTAACAGTGCCCAGTAATGTAAGATATAAGATTTCGAGACGCCAGAGGCAATCCAAGAACTTCATATCCACACAAGATTCAACTTAAAGTATAACTAAAATTAAAACCATAACTTTAAAACCTTTATGAAATGGGGTAAACTTATTTAAGGGATTTCTAACTATCAACTCACCGTTGTCCTACAGCCTTCACCAGCCTAACCGCCATGCGATCCTATCACCACCGCCTACCGAACCTCCTCAATCCTAGTAGAAAACACAAATAATAGCAATGCAAGTAAAGCACAAGTATATCATGTATATCAAGAAATTTAAGAAGAAATTAATCATGTTATACAATTAGTCAAGCAATTTCAAGTCGGCAAAGCAAACTAACAGATAGAAGATGCACATGATGAATGCCTGTCCTATTTGGATGTGATATCACATTGTTGGTTCAACTGCCAATCCGACACATCTCCATGGAGATGTCGCCCTTCGGTCTCAGAATGGGAACCCCTGAGATATCGTGCTTGGAACATGGTCCAAGATATAGTGCATGTACACTCTAGTGATTCCAAAGGGATGCGAGCAGGATACTCTTACCACGGACCTCACATCTCAATGTAAGTAGGATTAACCAACCGTCCTTACGCCGTAGCCGTGACCTCGACAAGCGGGATTAACCAACCGTCCTTACCAGTCGCATAGCGTCTCAACAATCTCAGTATGAAATAATATAGCAGTGGCTTTCATAAATCATTTTTCAGTACATCAGTAATCCATCATTCCACTCTGAGTCCCTGACTCGTCTCACCATCATAAATTCATAATTTTCACAACTCATTACCTCAATCGTCATTGTAGTACTCCGTCATTTCACTTAACAAATCCTTCCTCAGTACTCTAGAAGCCTAAGCCTCTGTTTTCTAAACTTTTTACCCTAATTTGTCTAGTTAACCTACTTATGGTATTCTCTATGTCTCCAAGCCTAAAAAGCATGTTTTTACTCTTAAGCATAATTTAGGAGAAATTTAAAAAATCATGCTTTTTCAATGAATAAATGTGGGATAAGTTGATAAAATCCACTAAACTCAACACAAGATAAACCACAAAATTGGGGTTTGTCACATCTCCCCTAAATCCTGGACTCTGCCACCCTTCTCGAGTTCCATCCAAACCATTTCCACACTCTTTTCAAATCATTTCCAATAAATCAAACCAAATAAATTCCAACATTCTCAAATTATCCTATCGTAATCCAGAAATCAAATTCATGAGAATAACTCAGTTCTTGCCTGCACTTAAACCCTTCAAACCTCAAACTTACCACAAATATCAATATATCACAAAAATTCAATATAAATTCAGTCAAATTCAATCGACAAGTAATCACGATATAAATTTACTTATGCAATACGAATTTAACCGGTGAGAATTTACCAAAACCCTACCTTCGCACGAAATCAGAATACTCAAAGCTCCAAAGAAGCCTTCTGACTGAGCTGTTGAACGGAAAAATGTCAAAAATATTCTGTGTCTCCTAGAACTCCAATTAGTCGAACTCGAGGGAAAGAAGAGCTACGTCACTGTCAACTTCTACCAGATATAAGTAATTCCAATGTGTAGAAGAGCAGGATACAAACACTTTTAGCAGATTAGATTTTTTATTTGAATTACGGATCACAAGAAATTGAAGTCGGAAATTTTAGTGGGGTTACCATTTTCTTCCTTGCAAGCTTCGACCTTTCCTTTCCTTATTTCCTTTCTTATGAGTTTGGTGATGAAGGGAACAAATATGAAATAAAGATGTTTTGATGATTTAATGAAATAGATTGTGTCATGTTTATATATTTATATATGCATGCCACGTTTGGCTTTTATTAATCTTTGCTTCCTTAATGGCTTAAGCCAAAGAAAGGAACCAAGGAAATTATTCATTGAATAATAATCCTCATTAAGGTGCCATAGGTTTAATTGATTCACGGTTCTCTCTTGGTGGTGATGTTATGTTTAATGAAACACCATTGCCTTATGTGATTCTACGTTTCAATTCCTTTCCTTTTTCCAAGGATTGGTTGGCTGATTATAATGGATGGTGATTAGAGAAGGGGTTTAATTCAGTGGAAGGGAATTTAGCAAGGGTAAAGAGCAGGTGTCAAGTTTCGGTGTAATCAAGTCGGCGGTTCAAATTATAAATATCTCAAATAAGTAATTATAAAAATTGAATATATTATTACAGAAGTAATAGTAATATATATATAAGGATAGCTATATATAAGCTACTAATATAAATGACATTAGTAACTTAGGAATTAAAAGATATTTGGTGAAACATTAACAACTCTAAATTTATAAAAAATACCAACAATTAATTTTATCGGCAAAAGTCAGATTTGATAATAATATTAATATTATCATCTAGGTTCCATTATAATTAGAGCAAGTAAAATAAATAAATAACATAATAATTAAATTAAATTACCATTTATTTTACTTCGGAGTTCGAAGTCAACTCGTGAAAATAAAACTAATCGTTTTAAAATATTATTTTAAGAAAAACTCGTGTTAGTGCAAAAATTAGAGTTGTTACAAGTTCGTTCCTGTAGAGCTTGAGGGACGGACTGACTATACTTCTGAGCATACTCTGGGTATGTGTATATGCTATTTAGGATTATCTAACAGATAAATGTAGCATATTTGATCATGAACATACATTTGGGACTTTGAAGCACTATACTTGAGATACTGAGACTGATCAGCTTGATATCAACTGTTTGGTGTTAACAGGAACCAAATTACATATCGTGGATGCAAACGTGGTCGAGAAAGATGTCAGAGAGATAATGAGGGTCCCGGAACGACTGAAAATAATCCGGTGAACTTTATGACTGCCCTAGAAAACATGGCTGCTGTGATGCAGGCCACAACTGAGGTAATTGGTCAACAAGCTAGAAATGGGAATAGCAGTAATGGGGCTAACGGGTCGATGACCTTAGTAACCTTCCTGAAAGTGAACCTAACAATCTTTAGAGGCATGACAAGTCGTACTGAGGTGGACAATAGGTTTCAGACTATGGAAAGAGCACTACAAATCCAATACGTGCCTGAGGACCAGTATATTGAGTTCTCCACGGACGGCGCCAATGTACTAGAAGTTTCTGGTACGAGTTATGAGATGGATCGAGGACTTGCGAGTCGAGGCAGTTGTTGGATTGTCTTCTTGGAGCGGCAGGGGCAGGTACCTGCAAGAACACTCTGACGCCCAAGTCAGAATGGATTTGAGAGGTATAAGGTGTGTGGAATGAGTGAGTACCTGAGGGGGCCTCTGGCTCCTCTTTATATAGTTTGGGGTAGTTATTTTATCTCATCTTTGTTTAGCTAAGATAAGAGATGGATTTGAATTTGAATGTTAGGTCAGGATATTGGAAGTTATTAATCCATTTTTGGGCCTTGAGAATGACCCAATCTTGGGATTTCCGGGTTCAGTGACCGTTCCGAGGAAGGATCCAGAGATCGAGTCCGGAACAGAATATAAATATACATTAAAAATAAATTAAATTACATATATATCTATATAAAAATGCATTATTAGCTGTTTTAATGGCTAATTTTAGTGTATGAATGGTATTTTTGAAATATATAACACCTTCACACTCTTCAAGATGCAAATATAAGAAGAACCTCATTAAAAAAAACCTTCATTTTGGTTAAATAAAATTTTATACATATTATAAATTTCATTGAAAATACTTTATATACACCACACACTATATATTAGTCATTATAACGCGAATCTTATTTGATTTAGTAATATATTTTTCATTACACAATATCTCCCTCACTTATTGTTCTTTATCATCAAACCAATTTCATAATTACAATCCATACTGTAGGCTTCCGGTACAGGTTGTGAGATGGATCGCGAACTTGTGAGTCGAGGCAGTGGCCAGATCGTCTGACTGGATCAATGGGGGTGGTACATGCAAAGACATTTCGGCGCTTATGTCAGAATGGATCTGAGAGGTGTAAGATATGTGGAATAAATGACGTACCTGAGGGGGGACTTGGGCTCCCCTTTATATAGCTAGCAGAAGTTATCTCATCTTATCTTATTTGGCTAAGATAAGGGAGGTATTTGAATTTGAATGTTGTTTAGAAAGTCTGGAAGGCCAGTTTGTACCTTCTAGAGGAAGGAAGCGGGCCGATCCCAGGTATCCAGGTTGGGGGCCGCTCCGAGTTCAGGACCCTGATGCGTGAGCATTTTAAACCCTTTTTCCTAGCATTTTCTAGTTGTTTTCAGTTATATTTTATTAAGTTTTATTATATTTTAGTGCAAAAATCCTCTTTGGATGCTACTTTGAGTTTTGGTGGTGTTTTTATGATTTCAAGTGAATTTCGGGTGAATTTAGCAGAGTTTTGTGCAACAGCAAAGAAAGGAAAGAAGATGTTGTCAATCCTGATCTCCTTGCATTCCAGCAAGCGTAACTTGAGCTATAGAGGTCTAATTGAAGTGGACTCAATGGTGTTAGAAAGCTAACTTCTAGATATTTCCAACAATATATAATAGTTTATACTTTTATTCTGGAATCACTGCCAAATCTGGCGTTAAACGTGAAGCTTGGTGTTCAAATGCCCAAGAAGGAGCAGACCCTTGGCGCTGAACGCCAGAACCCGGCGTTGAAGGTTAGGAGCTCTATTTATTTCTATGGATTAAGATTATTATTCTTCTACTCTAATTAATGTTTGATTCAGTTCTAAGGTGTGATTTCCATTCTTAATCTTATGAATTTGGGTGGAACGACAGTATGACCCTTATTCTACATGAGCTCTTGTGATTCTCGAGAGAGTTATCTCGCTTGGGCTACAACTAGGAAACACCCTTCCTAAAATGAGGGTTACCTGCGACTAATTGGGATACGTGATAAAAAATCCTGTCAGCTTTGGGTAATTAAGGTTTCTGTGGCACTAAACTGGTTTTCTGAACTTCACCCTCTGATCTGAACGAACTAACCTTGTCTGTGGCGTTCTAGTAAGGTCGGAGGAGATTAATTCGCTACAGAAGTAGGCTTTAATCACTCTAGGTTTGCCATAGAATGAATTATTCATTGTTAAAATAGTTGGTAAGACATTTTAATCCAGAAAAGTAAACATCTCCAAAGCCTTAACTATTTTCTCATCATCACCTTTCGCCAAATCTTTAATTGCTTTCTTTATTGCTCTGTTTTTATGCAAATTCAACAACAAATTTTTTCCCTATTTGCCTGACTAAATCCAACAGGATAACTATTGCCTGCTCAGTCCAACAATCCTTGTGGGATCGAGCTTCGCTCACCTGAGGTATTACTTGGACGACCCGGTGCACTTGTCGGTTCAGTTGTGCGTGTTCTAATTTTGCGCACCAAGTTTTGGCGTCGTTGCCGAGGATTGTTCTTGATTGACAACTACCGGCTGTCTTGTTGCTTAGATTAGGTATTTTTATTAGTTTTTAATCATTTATTTCCTTTTGAGTTTCGAATTTTAGTTTTACTTATTTCTCTATATTTTTGAAAATTTTCCTTATTAACTTTCTTTGATTTTCATATTTTAAGTTTGGTGTCATAGTAGTGTTTTTCTTTTCCTTTTGATTTTCGAAAATATTTGAAATCCTCTTCTTTTTAATTTTTGATTTTTAACTTATTTATCTTTCCCTTTACTTTTGAAATTGTTTTAGTTGTCTTATTTTTCATTTAATTTCAAAATTTAAAGTTTGGTGTTTTCTTTTTCTTTCATTTTAAATTTCAAAAATTTTTAAAATTCTTTCTTTTGAATTTTCGAAAATTTTAGATTAATTCTTGCATCTTTATCTTATATTGATTTAATTTCAAATTTTAAGTTTGGTGTTCCGTTAGTGATCTTTTTGGTTAATTTTTTTTAATTTTTGAATCATATTTTGTTTATCTTTCTTGATTTTGATCTTTATCTTATTTATCTTTTCCTTGATTTTCAAATTTAGTTATCTTATCTTACTTTCATTTAATTTCAAAATTTAAGTTTGGTGTTTCTTCAGTGTTTTCTCTTTGTTTTTGAATTTTGAAAATTTTTAAACCCCTTTCTTTCTATTTTTTTATTTTTTGAAATTTCAAGTTATTTTTTTAATTTTTGAATTAGTATTCTACTCTTTTTTATTTTTTTTGAATTTTTAATTAAAAGAATAGCTTAGTTTCTCATTCTTATTTTTAAATTTTTTTTAGTTTAACAGCTTGTTCTAATTTATTTTAATTCCTATTTCTTTTTAGGATATCTCACCCGGAGTTCTCTATACTTTGACATAAAGACTCCCACTTTTTTTGTCTCTTGTTTGTACGGGAACACCAAAATTACTATGGACCCGAATGGGAGTACACAACTGATGAGTGGATATTTTATACACTTTTTGACATCATTTTCATATAGTTTTTAGTGTGTTTTATTTAGTTTTTGTTAAGTTTTTATAGATTTTAGTGTCAAAATCACATTTTTGGATTCTACTATGAGTTTTTGTGTTTTTATACAATTTCAATTATTTTCTGGCTGAAATTGAGGAGCTGGAGCAAAAGTCTGATTTAGAGAGAGAAAAAGCACTGCAGATGCTGTCCAAATCTAACCTGCCTACATTCGGAAGAGCTTTTCTTGAGTTACAAAAGTTCAAATGAAGTGCTCTCAACGGCTATGGAAAGCTGACTTTCAGAGCTTTCCAGCAATATATAATAGTTCATACTTTTCTTCGGATTAGAACGCCCAAAACTGGCATCCAACACCAGCTTCCTGCCCCTTCCAAGTGTCCAGCGCCCAAAAAGCAGAGCCCAGCATCCAAAGGCCCAGAGAGGACCCCCTAGCTGGCGTTCCATGCCCAAGGAGCCTCATAGCACGTGGATAGCAATAAATAGACTATTTTACCCTTTCTGTGTAATCCTTAGTCATTAACCTAGTATTTAAAGAACTTTTACACCTCTCATAGGGGAGGTCTGCCATATTTTTTTTCTATTGTATTTTACTTTCAGTATGAGTTTCTAAACCTCCTAGGTTGAGGGGAGGAGCCCTCCTGAGTCCTATGAATTAATAAAAGTATTACTGTTTCTCTTCGATCCGTGTTTGATCAATTCAAAGATGTTTATTCGTTCTTCATCAATATGAATGTGTTGAACTGGCATAAGGTTATCACATTCTACATGGGTTCAGAGTGCGTCCTTCATCGGACAATGGTGAACCACCCGCTTGAATATACGTCTCTCAGACGGCTAATCTACGATTTTGTTGGGGACTTCTCGAGACATCAGTTCAGTCGATTTATGGGGAGATTAGGGTCTCTGTGGTAGAGGCTAGAACCAGTACGAGCTTCAACCTCAATCAGAATGGATCCGCACTAAACCTTGGTTTCAGATCTGGAGGAGTATTGACAGCTGCTCAAACCAGTGTCAATCACATACAGCCTGCCATTGAAGAAATCACTCACAAGCAAAGAGAGCAGTAATACCAGAGTTAATTCAGAAAGACAACGCAGCTCCAATCCTTCAACATATCCCTATTGCTGATTCCAAAAGTCCTAATACAATTTCATATCCAACAACACCTTCTACCCTTTTCTCAAATTCCTATTGATGATTTTAAGGTATACATTACTCTTACAACTTCAAACAACCTTTTGATCTGCCTGACTAAGACCTGCAAGATCACCATAGCTTGCTTCAAGCCACAATTCTCGTGGGATCGACTTTGACTCGCTCAGGTATTACTTGGACGACCAAGTGCACTTGCTGGTATAGCTGTACGAAAGTGTGGGGATTTGTGCACCAAATTTTTGGCACCGTTGCCGGAGATTGTTGAGTTTGGACAAACTGCCGGACTGTTTTACTCCTCAGATCAGGTAAGTTTATTTTACATTATTTTAAATGAGTCTTTAATTTTTGTTTTCTTCCTCTTCTATTTTTTCGAAAATTCTTAAAAACTTTTCACAAATATTTTTCTTTTCTTTGTTTAATCCTTGTATTTTTTGAATGTGTCTATGTTCTTGGTAATTTCATGTTCTTTGAGTCTTTATTCCTAAAAATTTTCAAAATAATTTTTTTTTAGTTTAATTTTATTTCAATTTTTAACTTTAGCGTTTTCTTGTTATTTTTCTTTGTGTTTTTCGAAAATTTACTTTTAATTTTCTAAAAATTTTAAGTTTAGTGTTCTTTTTATGTTCTTGTGTTCTTTGAGTCTTTAAATTTTGTTCTTCGTGTTCTTGTTCGTCTTCAAAGTGTTCTTCAGTCTTGCATGTGTTTTGATCTTAAAATTTTTAAGTTTGGTGTCCCTTGGTGTTTTCCTCCAAATTTTCGAAAATAAAGGGGCTCTAGATCTAAAATTTTAAGTCTTGTGTCTTTTGTGTGTTTTTCTCTTTCATCATTAAATTCAAAAATAAAAAAATCATATATTTTCTTATCTTTTTACTATATTTTTGAAAATTCAGATTTTATTTTTAAAAAATTTTTATCTGATCTTATCTTAATTTTAAAATTCAAAAATCAAATCTTTTTAAAATAAAAAATTATATCTTTTTCAAAATCTTATCTTACCTTATTTCAAATTTAAAATTTCAGCTTTCAAAATTTGAAAAATTAAAATTTCAAATCTCAAAATTCAATTTCAAAATCCAAAATTTAAAATTCAAATTTCGATTTTAAAAGTTAAACCTTTTCAAAATTCAAATATTTTTCAAATCTTCATCTTATCTTGTTTCAAATTCAAAATTCAAAATTTAAAATTTCAAAATTTCAAAATTTTAAAATTCAAAATTTAATTTTCAAATTTCAAATTTTAAATTCAAATCTTTTTAATTTTAAAACTTATATTTTCTTAATTTTCTTATCTTTTCTATCTTATCTTTTCTTTTTAAATTTTAAAATTAAATCTTTTCAATCTTTTTAATTTCTTATTAAATTTTAATTTTAAATCTTTTCTTATCTTATCTTCTATCTTATTTTTAAAATTCAAATTTTTCTTAATTAATCACTTCTTTCTCTCTCTTCTTTTTCAAAACTTCCTAACTAACTTCTTCTCTCTTCTAATTTTCGAAAATTCTCTTCTTCTCTCTCTTCTATTTTTGAATTTTAGTAATTAAATTTTAATGTCTTTCTTTTTTATTTTTGGTTTAAATAAATAAACAAAAAAATATTAATTATTATTTATCTTTTCTTCTTTTATCTCTTCTTCTGTTCCTTTTATCTTCTTCCTTCTTCATCCTCTACCTTTCTTAATCATGAACCCAAGTGGGAATGAAGAGTTTAGAAGAACTCTGGGATCTTACACAAATCCCACTACTGACTTCTATGAAAGAAGTATTAGCATACTTCACATCAGAGCTAGTAGCTTTGAACTCAACCCTCAACTTATTACTTTGGTGCAGGAAAACTACAAGTATCCTGGGCTTCCTCAGGAAGAACCTACAGAATTCCTGGCAGATTTTCTAAGAATTGCTGACACAGTACATAGTGAGAGAGTAGACCAAGAGATCTACAGATTATTGCTTTTTCCTTTTGCAGTAAAGGACCAAGCAAAAATATGGTTGGATAACCAGCCTAAGGGCTTGTTTGGGTGAGCCTTTAAGAAAAGATCTTTTTTCGAGTTATCTTTTTTTAAAAGATCTTATAGAGAAGTAAAAGTAATTTTATGTTTGGATATCTCATGTAAAAAGGTCTTTTTATCAATCAATTATGTTTGGGTATAACAATATAAAAGTACTTTTTTGTTTATTTATTACATGAAAAACATCTTTTTTAAGGAAAAAAGATCTTTTAAAAAAAGATGTAAATTACAGCTTCTCAAAAAATATCCTTTTTTTATTTTACTAGTGCTTTTACTTTTACTACTAGAAATTTGTCAACACGTTAAAAAATAAAAAAAGATCTTTTTTCATTGAAAAAAGATCTTTTTTTAACAAAATAATGGCGCCCAAACATGCAGTAAAGCTAGTTTAAAAACTTGGAAACAATTTGTGGACAAGTTTTTAAACCAATACTTTCCCCAAGAAAGATGAACCAGCTGAGACTGGACATCCAAGGCTTTAAACAAGGAGATGGTGAATCTCTTTATGATGCCTGTGAGAGGTATAAGAGGATGCTAAGAAAATATTTCACTGAAATATTTTCAGAATGGGTACAGTTAGACATTTTCTACTATAGGCTTTCAGACATGGCTAGAATGTCTTTAGACCACTCTGATGGTGGCTCTATACACATAAGAAAGACCATAGGAGAAGCTCAAGAGCTTATTGAGACAGTTGCCACTAATCAGCTTCTGTACTCATCTCCTGAGCCTTCTATAAAAAGAGAGGTTAAGGCAGTAACTGCTGAACCTAACCCTCCAAAGCAGGATGGCCCACTGACTCAGCAACTGCAAGCACTTGCCCAGCAAATGGTGGAACAACAAGAGGCTCTGCGAGAAACTCAGGCTTCTAATAGAAATATAGAAGCCTAGTTAAGTCAAACAAGGTAGCAGTTATCTAAGCAGATAACAGACGAATGCCAGGCTATCCAACTAAAGAGTGGGAAAACCTTAAGCACCCAACCTTGGTATAATAAAAACGAAAAGCCCATAAAGGATAACCAGGTCTCTGCACAAGATGGTTCTGGGCGTTTAAACGCCCAGAGAAGTACCACTCCTAGCATTGAACGCCAGGAAAGGGAAGAGACTGGGCGTTCAAATGCCAGAAAGGTATCCCTCCTGGTGTTGAACACCAGGAATAGCAGAGACTGGGCGTCCAAATGCCCAAAGGGGCAGCAGCATGGGCGTTAAACGCCCATGCAAGGGAGGTCAGTCATTCAGTGATAACAACCCTTCTAAGCAAGCTAGTAACCCTGCTTCTAACTCACATGGAATTCGGCCTTCATCAACCAAGGTTGATGAATACAAGGCTAAGATGCCATTTCCTCAGAAACTCTGTCAAGAGGAAAGGGATAAACAGTTTGCTCGCTTTGCGGAGTATCTCAGAACATTAGAGATCAAGATCCCTTTTGTAGAAGCTCTGGAACAGATACCTTCTTATGCGAAGTTCATAAAGGACATTTTGAGTCATAAGAAGGATTGGAGGGAAGTAGAGATAGTAGCTCTTACTAAGGAGTGCAATGCAGTCATCCAGAGGAACCTTCCTCACAAGTTGCAGAAACACCCTAACACTCTTCTCAGAGCCACAGAAGTGAATCCAAGAGAAGAGTGTCTAGCCCTCATTAGTACTGAGGAGGTCGAACCTCAGGAGCATGCTACTGAGGACTTAAGGCAAGCAAGGACCAAGAGGATCCTGAGACTGCCATTGAGCACGCCCTTACAGAAGAGAAGAAACCTCAAGTTAATTCCTCTCGGGCATACAAGAGGAGTCTGTGATGATCACAAAGCTCCCTCTTGTAGAGATGAAAGAGCCTCAAGAGCCACATTTCCTTGGCGTGGAGAAAGAACTGACAGATGAGCAGTTAGCTCATTCCCCAGCAGCCCTTAAGGAACTGCAAGTTAATATCTCTTTTACAGAGGTATTTGAAAAGAAGGACCTAAGGGGAGATGAAATAGAGATACTTACTAAGAAGTACAGTATCCTAATTTAGCCTGAGATGCTAAGGAAGATGTTATGGATTATTGGAAAGATCATTTTTTACAAAGCCATGTATGATCTTGGCTTAAGTTTAAATCTGATACCTTCCACTGAGGCAGAGGCTGAGTTTGGAGAGAGTGGAAAGGCATTGAATGCCCAGTGAGGGCGCCAGTGAAGAAGCCCTCACTGGGCGTTCAACGCCCATACACGCAAGGAAGTTGGCGTTGAACGCCAGCAAGGACACCCCTGCTAGGCGTCCAATGCCCAGAATACTAGAGGGACTGGCGTTGAATGCCAATCAGGGTGGATAGTGATAAACCCCATTTTTAGGATTTATCTTGTGCTTGATTTAGGAAATTTTGTGACTTTTGACTCACATTTATCCAAGGAAATAGCATGGTTTCATGATTGTCTCCTAATTTGTGCTTAAGTGTGAAAACATGCTTTTTAGGCCCTTAATTGCTAATTTTGATTCACCTTTGATTCCACTAGATGCCTTGATATATTTGTTAGTGAATTCAGATTGGAAAGGCTAGGAATGGATCAAAGGGGTGAAGAGGAAAAGCATGCAAGAGGAGAACTCATGAAGAAACAAGGATTTGGATGCTGAGATTGACGCGCACGCGCAGCAGACGCGCACCCGTGGATTGTGACATCGTACGCGTTGATAGGAAATTGTCAAGTGACGTGTACGCGTGACCCACGTGTACGCGTCGATGCTCGCACGTGACTCACTTAAAGGCAATCCGCTGGGGTGATTTCTGGGCTTCCAAGCCCAAATCCAACTCACTTCTGATGCTATTTAACCCAAGGACTGAAGGGGAATCACACATCTCACACCACTTAGTTTAGTTCAGTTTAAGTTTTCGAGAGAAAGTTAGTTTCTAGAGAGAGAAGCTCTCACTTCTTTCTAGAATTAGGATTAGGTTAGATCTAGATTAGGATTTCTTAGATCTAGGTTAATTTCATGCTTTGATTCACTTTTCCTTTTGCAATTCTTCTTCTTCTACCCTTCCTCTCTCTAGTTTAATATTTAATTCTTGTAATTCTCTACTTTTATGTTGATTCACTTTTGTTTCTTCTATTTTTCCTTTTAATGCAATTTATGATTCATGTTCCTTTATTGTTGAAATTGCTTTATTTCTTTTTCATGCCTTCTAAGTGTTTGATGAAATGTTTGGTTGGATTATAGAGTAGATTTTGTTCCTCTTGGCCTAGGTAGAGTAATTAGTGACTCTTGAGTTATCTAATTCCTTTGTTGATTGATAATTAGAAGTTGCTACTTGACTTGAATGCCACTAAAGCTAGTCTTTCATCTAGATTATGCTAGGACTTGTGGACTTATGTTAGTCTATCCACTTGACTTTCCTCCATGGTTAGAGGTTAACTAAGTGGGAGAAATAGAGAATTCTCATCACAATGAGAAGGATAACTAGGATAGGACTTCTAGTTCTCATACCTTGTCAAGAGCTTTTCTAGTTGTTAGTTTATTTTCCTTGCCATTTTCATTTCTTGTCTCTTACCTCAAAACCCCAATTATACCTCATAACCAATAACAAGACACTTTATCGCAATTCCTATGAGAATAACCCGAGGTTTAAATACTTCAGTTTATAATTTTAGGGGTTTGTACTTGTGACAAACAATCTTTTGTATGAAAGGGTTATTTGTTGGTTTAGAAACTATATTGCAACAAGAATTCATTTGTGAATTCTAAACCATCAAAATCCATTCATCAGACAGTAAGGGCGTTAAACGCCCAATAAGCTGACAGAGCTGGCGTTGAACGCCAGTGAGAGCACACCCCTGAGAGCTTAAAGCCCACTCAAGAACCCTCTATCTCAGAACCAAAGGAAATCATAAAGACCATTGACGTTCCTTTGAATGCACTTTTGCAGTGTATGAGTTTTGATGACTACTCATTCTCAAGTGAGGATAAAGACACTAGGGAAGAGCAAGTTGCTCGGCTCCTAGGAGCTCTCATGAAGCTGAATACCAAACTGTTTGGTACAAAGCCTTTGGAGGAAGAACCTCCATTGCTTTCTGATAAACCCCGATTTCGTGATTTATCTTGTGCTTATTTTGGGGAATTTTATCACCTTTTTCCACATTTATTCAATAAAATAGCATGGTTTTGTGATTCTCCCTTGAATTTTGCTTAAGTGTAAAAACATGCTTTTTAGGCCCTAAATTGGTAATTTTGATTCATTTTAATTCCATTCGATGCCTTGATGTGGGTGTTAAGTGATTTCAGGTTATAAGGCAAGTATTGGATGAAAGGAATGAGTAGAAAAGCATGCAAAGGGGAGAATGCATGAAGAAACAAAGATTGGGAGAGCATCAAAGGACGCGGATGCGCACAAGGCGCGCACGCGCAAAAGTGATCTCGCCCATGGACGCGCACGCGTACATGCCGCATTCGTGCGGATGAAGAAATTTCCAATCGACGCGCACGCGCACATGGCGCGCACGCGGCAATACTCTTACATGGCCCACTTGAAGGCAAAATGCTGGGGGCGATTTTTGAGCTGCCCAGGCCCAATTCCAATTTGTTTCTAAGTGTATTTTCATGCAGAATTGAAGTCCAAGCAACGGGAGAGCAATTGTTGGTAGCTTAGCATCATGTAGTTTAGTTTCTAGAGAGAGAAGCTCCCTCTTCTCTCTAGAATTAGGATTCTTAGGGCAATTCCATCTTAGATCTAGGTTTAATTCATGCTTTGATTTACTCTTCCTTTACAATACTTCTTCTTCTACCTTTCCCTTTTCTAGTTTTGTATTTAATTCATGCAATTTTTCTACTTTTATGTTGATGCATTTTTGTTCTTCTATTTTCAATTCAATACAATTTATGATTCATGTTCCTTCATTGTTGATTTGGTTTTGTTGTTGTTTAATTCCTTGCAATTGAGTAGTGTAGATTTACATTCCTTGCAATTTACCATGTTTCCTTTTTATGCCTTCCAAGTGTTTGATAAAATGCTTGGTTGGATTTTATTGTAGTTTTTATTGTTCTTGGCTTTGGTAGAGTAATTAGTGACGCTTGAGTTATCTAATTCCCGTGTTGATTGATAATTAGACGTTGCTAATTGATTTGGATACCACTAAAGCTAGTCTTTCCATTGGGAGTTGGCTAGGACTTGTGGAATCAAATTAATTCATCCACTTGACTTTCCTTTATGGTTAGAGGTTAACTAAGTGGTAGCAATGGATAATTGTGGTCACAGTTGAGGAGGATAACTAGGATATGACTTCTAATTCTCATTCCTTGTCAAGAGCTTTCAAGTTAGGTTATTTTCATTGCCATTTACCTTTCATGTCTAGTATTCAAAAACCCCAAACATAGCTCCATAACCAATAACAAGGCATTTTGTTGCAATTCCTAGGGAGAACGACCCGAGGTTAAATACTTCGGTTTATAGATTTTAGGGGTTTGTACTTGTGACAACAAATTTTTGTATGAAAGGACTATTGTTTGGTTTCGAAACTATACTTTACAACGAGAATTCATTAGTGGAATTCTAGACCACACAAAAGTCCTCTTATCAAAATGGCGCCGTTGCCGGGAAGTTGCAATGGTGTTATGTTATTGGTTATTGTATATATGTGGATATTGTAAATAGGTTACCTTTTGCTTCTTTATTAGTTTTTGCTAGTTTTAGGATTTAATTTTCTTGCTTCTTATTTGATTTTGTTTCATTTTCTCTTGCTATCATGAATTCTCACTTTGGCTATGAGTTTGGTTCTAACTATGTTGTAGGAAATGAGAGCTTCAATGAGGATGTGTATCAAGGATGGGACAATCAAAGGTGGGAAGAGCCATATGCATATGATCAATCCTCATGGCAACAACCTCCACCATGCACTATGAAGAAGAGCCATTCTATGATGTATATCAATCAATGGCTATGGTGAATCCCCTGTGACTTCAAGAACCACCACCATATGCCTATGAGCCATATCCCCAACATAACCCTCAACCATACTCACAAGCCCCTTCTTACCAATCATCTCCATATGACCCTAATCCATATCCATCCTACCAACAATTATATGAGCCATATGAACCACACATAGAGCCACCACTACTCCAACATCAATATTTCAAGAGCCACCCCCTCCATATTATTACCAAGATGAACCACCTCCAATACATGAAAACTTTCAACCACAAGATGAACTCTACATTCCACCACAACCTCCTATAGAAGAATACTCATGTCCTTCAATACAAGATCATATGATCCTACTCGTGATATCCAAGAGGAACAAGAGTCAAGGATCGTCTCAAGAAGCATTGGATCAATTTCAAGCAACCATGGAGTGTGTTTAGCAACAAATGGAAAGAATGGAAATATTGAACCACCACAACTCTACCTAAAAGAACCACCTTCCGACTATAATACCTTTTCCTCAAACAATGAACCCTCTCTTCCACCATCACCTCCTGATGAAGCCTTTAGCTAGAATTAAGGGATCTTGAATCTCATATCTTAAGACAACACGAGGAGGATGAAAAGAAATTTGAGATTAAGAGTAAAAATTGCTATCATGTAGAAGCCATTGGCAACATAGTCTCATCCCGCCTAAGCCTATGCGATCAAGCACTTCTATTGTGAATGTGAGAAGCAACGAAGGAGCTTAGTGAGGCAGTAACTTGAACTCCAAGGTGAAGAAAGGAGTTAAAGCAAGAAATGCAACAAGAGAGAGGTAGAGATTATGAAGAAGAGAAGAAGTGTTGAAGACTTAGGATGCGAACCACCTTGGAGTCTAGATTGGAGAAAACCCTCCAAGATGATTGAATTGATGCTAAGGAGGAATGTGCACAACCTCCAAGGCATATCCCTTATGAAGAATTGGATGGATAGAGCAAGAATTGAGTCCCCTGGTGATGAAATCAAGCATCAAGTCTTAGTGGTGAAGAATCCTTTGAGCATGAAGAACTTCTCCCGTTAGGTTTGAAAGCTTGTGGAGGTAAATTTTCTCACCCTCCCAATTATGACTTGAGTAAGGAGAAGGCTTAGATAATATTGTTGAACAAAGGATCACATTGAGAAAAGTTGTGAAGAGGTGGAGATCCTTAGAAAAAGGAGGATGGGAATTGAATACGCTTTGTCATGACCCTTAGGAGCTTCTTTGCCTAGGTTACCATCTACTCTTACATTTGAGTGGGTAAAATTCATTTCTATTACCTTTATTATCCCACTCAAATATGGCTTACTTGAAACAGATGGTCAACTTAGGATGCTTTGTGGATGAAGCGTAAAAGAAAGATTTTCGTGTGCTTGAATCTAGGCTCATTATGTTGAAGCTTCAAGACAAAAGTTGGACTAGTGCTCAATTGAATGGTCTAGAAGATATTTGTACTTTCATGAGAATTCATCTTCTTACCACCCGGAGGAAACACCAGATCAACTCAAGACGGGTTGAAAACAAATGTGGACCCGGATCGCACAAGAAGATCAACTTTGGAGCCTATGTTGAAGAACTCCATCAAACTTGAATATAACTTTGAATGATGAAGCACAATGGAAGTCCAAGCATTGGGATTTCAAATGGATTCAAGCACAACCACCTTATGAAGAGCTCCCCATAAGTCCAACTTAAGACAATAAACAAAAGTGCTATGGGAGACACCCCACCATGTAATCATCTTTTCTTTCCTTTTGTAATACTGTAAAATAGTTTAATCTCATTTTTGATGATTTGTTAATTTGGGAGTCTAGTAGGTTAAAAAGGTTTATGATTTTTTGTAGTTGTTTGGAGGTTTGGAATCTTGGTTTGTGCAAAAACATAGAAAAAATTTTGAAAAACAACACCACCCACGCGCACACGCACTCCACGCATACGCGTAATCAAGCAATTTCCCATCCACGCGGATCGCCATGTATGCGTACCGTGGATTGATTTTTCCACTTCCCATACATTCACCCGAGAGTTGTGCTGAAGTTGACAACTTTGTGCCCAGGCACGCGCACGCGTATCTTGCGCTCCGCGTCGACTCTCTCCTTGCCGTGCACGCGTACGTCACGCACGCTACGCCACTGCACCGTACGCGTGCTTCTATTCATCAATCCACCTTACGCGCACATGACGCGCACGCGTGGATTGCCCTTTCACTCACTCTTCTTCTCTTCTTTCCATTCTTTCCTTCTTCTCTTTTCTCTTCTTTTCTTTCCACCCTTCAACATCATCCGACACTACCAAACACCATGTAACACCATTTTTCTTAGTTATTAGTTAGTTAGTTTTAATTTTGTTTTTCATATAAGGTTGGATACTAATCTTGTTACTGTTACTGCTGCTATTACTAATAGGATGTTAGTTTAACATCATTGTTTTAATTTACTTGTTGGATTTCTTGTTGAGGTTTATTGTTACTTGGTTTAGAACTTTTCATGTTTAATGCTTTTGAATACCAAATACATTACATTGCCTTCATGCATCTTAACTCTTGAATTGCATGTTTTGGCCACCATGCATTCGTCATCTATGTAGGAAATTATACATTGTCGATGCATTTTTTTTAGGTGATGCTTGTTTATGGTTACCCTTATTACATCACCTATTTCATGCATAGAGATTAAAATGTGAATTTGGATCGAAAGCTTACCTAGGACATATTTTGAGCTTTCAAGCTTTGTGACTATGCTTGCTATTTGATTGATCTTAACTCTCATACTTCTTTCTTTAAGTTCCTAGCATCCATGTGTCCACCTCTATGTCACTTAGTGTCTGCAACAACTTCAATATGTGTCATTGATTGTTGTGTAGTTCATTACCATTTGTTCACCCAAGTTTACTTACACATCAATCAATGTCCATGCATATCCAATATCACAATTGCTTGATTTTTCTTGATCTTTATGCTTCTTCATACTTGTTCTTGCCTTAACCTACATCTTTTAAAGTATCTCAAGCACACTAGATGAGTGAATGCATGTTTTCTTTTGATAATTGTGATTTTTAATACTATGTTGAGTTATTAAACCGCATGCAAGTTAGACCATACATTTTTTCATTATTGTCACACCAATTACTCACTCATTCTAGTGATTACCTCATTTCAACAATCCATGCTTCTTGCTGTGCATTTTTATCTTTTTTCTCGTTCTATGTTCAGGATGAATCATCATAACCAAAAACGGAAGTGGGAGAAGAACACGCAGCATCGGTTAACCTACCAGCTAAAGGTAGCAACTAGGAAAGTTTCCATATCCCCTTTGTTCATCTTTGGATGCACCGAGGACGGTGCAAACTTTTAAGTGTGGGGAGGTCGTCCAACCACTTGGTATTTTTGGGTGACAAGTTTCTAATCCCAACACTTTTGCATTTCATTTTTAGGTCTTTTAGGATTTTTGGTTGCATTGCATATGTATATATTAAGCTTAGTCAAAATCATGATATTTTCCAAGGATTTTATCTATAGGGCACCCCAATTAAAAAATAATTTAAGAACTTGCTTGAATTATATACTTTGTGGATCATGTTTTGAGCTAAGAACACAAGCATGTGAGATTTGAACCTAATTGTGTGGTTACATCATATATAACCACTTATTTTCATTCTTGTGTGCATTATTCTCTTCCTATGATTGTAATCTTTGATTTGTTTGATTCTTTATGTCCATTATTTTGTGTATACATGAATTTATATGATTGAGGCCATTGTTCAAATATCTCACTTACCCAAATAGCCTACCTTTATCTTCCATTGTTAACCAATTTTGACCCTATGCTTAACCCATTTGTTCTTAATTGTAGCACATTACAAGCCTAAGTGAAAAATAATAAATGTCCTTAATTTGAATCTTTAATTAGCTTAGGCAAGTGAGAGTGTTCATCATTTGATTTTGGAAAAGTGAGAACATTGGGTAGAGATAAAAGTGTGTTTTTGTATTTGTGTTGAGAATCTTGGGAATTGGGTACATACTCATGTATTAATCATGTGTAAACCATATGCATTGATGTTCTTGTATATATATTTTAGTTTGAAAAAAAAGAAAAAAATGAAAATAAATAATAGAAATAGAAAAAAAAGAAAGACAAAGAATTGCAATAAATAGGGGACAAAATGCCCCAAAGCAAGGTTCAATAAAAGTCAATGCATATGGGTGGTGATCAAAAGAGAATGCATGAGTGTGTGGAAAAGTGAAGAATAGTAGTTAGTTGTTTAGAATTGTATAGGTTGTCATAGGTTAGGTGGGAAGTTTAAGTTAATCAAAGATTTAAATCTCAAGCCCACTTGACCATATGCATCCTACCTTGACCCTAACCCCATTACAACCTATGGGAAGTCCTCATGATATTTGTATGCATGCATGAAATAATTGTTGATTGTTAGATGAAAAATAAATCTTGGAAAACATGATTAGGGGATAATTAAGTGAATCAACCCCATACACTTGAGCGACTAGAGCGGATTACACATCCATTGTTTCATTTTTTCAATTTTAAAATCTTTTTTAATCAATTCAATTTTGTGGGTTTGATTTGAATGCTATGGCTTTAGCCCTTTTACTTAAATATGTTTTCTTGGAAATTGATTTATTTTGACTAAGTGGATGCATTCATGTAGATAGATTGCATATAGATAAGTTGCATTTAGTAGTTGCATTGAATAA